>NC_067135.1:25897145-25971523 GCF_021347895.1 Acanthochromis polyacanthus
AGAGTTTTGATTATCTTAATGAAAGGTAGGAAGTGATGTTAGATTCCACCTTTTGTGTGCTGTAGAGGGAAGCATAAAAATCTTTAAATGTTCTGTTAATAGTAAGAGGTTCACATGAAGCATCACTGTCTGACGTCCTTATCCTGTTAATTAAGCGGACAAGAATTTGTTTTTTTAAATGATAAGAGAGTAATTGATCAGGTTTATGATCTGGCTATAGGAACTGGAAAAAAAGCCATTGAGACAGAAGGGAGGTTTTCAGGACATGCAAAGTCTGAGCAGCACAAGTGGAGGGACTATCAGAGCTGTTAAAACTGATGCAACACTGTCACATGTCCTTACCAAAGACCACAGGAAACAAGGACAAGAAAATCAGGAAGTGCTGTTACTGACAGTGACTCAAAACATAACCAGAGATTTTAAATGACAGGAAACTAAACCACTTTTATTACATGTGACTGATCTGGAATAGAATAGAATAGCTTTATGTCATTGTACACAAAAATCTTACAACAAAATGAGTGGGAGCTTCTCCCCATAGTGATCTTAAAAAATACAAATATGCAATATGCATGGCATAATAAAAGTAACAAATAGAAAAAACAATAAAGGTCTGCATGAACACGCTCATGTTGCACTGTCCCATGTTTGACCAGAAAGTAGTCCAGAAGTATCCGTGGGGGTCACTCCTGTAGGATCTCCTCTCAACTCCTGAAGTCCATCAGCATCTCTTTAGTTTTGTTGTTGTTCAATATAAGGTTTTTGTGTGAGCACCATGCCAGGAGCCTCTGATGAGACCCACCACTATTGTGCTGACTGTAAATGTGACGATGATGTTTGGGTGGTGGGAGGGGATGCAGTCATATGTGTACAAATCATACAGGAAGGAGCTCAGTGTGGCACTATGTGATAAGTTATGCTTTAAAATAGTTGCCTTCGATTTAATTTTATCTCAGGTTGAAAACTACAAGATTAACTACTGTTTCAGTATATATTTTCTGTACCGCCCGGCAGTGTTTACATTTTTAGTTCCTAGTCGGACCAGTTTAAGGGACGGATCAGTTCGAGCAACAGCAGGGAAATCATAAACGAGTCTTCTTCATAACGGAGTTTGGTCAAATCTTTGTCTTCTTACAGACTTAAATGGAGGAAAACGTAAGGAAATAAAACTGAGGAAGAAAAGTGAACAAAAGACAAAACATCAATCGTCAACAAGACTTCTGGAGTTTCCCTTCTTTACGCTGTTAACTATATGTCTGGCTGTACAAAGTTGACGTCGTACTACGAGGGCAGAATAGTAAGAAGACAGTAATACACCAACTTCCACACGAAGTAGTTCAACTCTCACATCGATTTCATCGTTGCTTCTTCATTGTCATCAAATACCAAGATGGATAAATGGTGTAACACAGAAGAAACACATCAGTCTTTGGGGACGAGATCCATCATCCAATCAAGTAGCAAATCATCATCTACAAGCTCTGCAGCACTCAAAGCCCGTGCAAGAGCCGAGGCTGCTCGCATGCAGGCTTCATTCGCTAAGAAAGAGGCAGAAATGATGGTTGAAGAAGCCACATTAAAGGCAAAAATGCACATTCTAAAGAAAGAAAAGGATGCAGCTACGGCCACCGCAGAAGAGGCAGTGTTTGTGGCTGCCGTGGAAAATGCTGAGATAAGCTCTCACCAAGACATCGACTTACCATTCTCACCATCCAATGCTGCACAGCGGACGAGTGAGTACGTCTTGCAACACAACTGTGGTGCATCGGAACACGTATCTATGTATACATGTTCACAACGTGCAGCGGACAAAGTTGGACAAGAAATGACAAACCTCAGAATCGATAATGAAGATACTTACCTGCAAGCAGCTCCGAGAGATGTGAACTCCCAACGGTCAGGGAACACACACACGTACTCCTGGAATCATTCCTCCTGAGCCAACACAGAGAAAGAGAGATTTAGATCCACAAGCAAATTCATCTTACCTGCGACAGCCTGCACAGCAGAGGTGGGATCCTGTTGACTCTTTAAAGCGGACAGCAGCCACACCAGATGTTACAAGGTACCTAATGCGAAGAGAAGTGGTCACATCTGGGTTAGTGGAGTTTGATGACCATGCAGAGAATTATTGGGTGTGGAAAACCTCCTTTCAAAGCGTTATAGATTAACTCGCCTTAGCTCCAAGAGAAGAGTTAGACGTCTTGATTAAATGGCTCAGGCCAGCGTCTAAAGAACAAGCAAAAAGAATCCGAGTCATACACAGCCACAACTCAGCTGAAGGACTAAACATGGTTTGGCAAAGGCTAGAGGAGACCTATGGAACCTCAGAGGCAGTTGAACATTCATTCCTGAAAAGGATTGAGGATTTCCCCAGAATCTCAAACAGGGACAATGTGAAATTGAGAGAGCTTGGAGAAACGAAGCCCAACGGATCATAGAGGCTCTGTACCATTGAGAGGAGGCCTCTTTTCGTGAATGGACGGCGGCGGCGAACACACTCTGAGGGCCGCCTGGGACGGCGGCTGCGAACACACTCTGAGGGCCGCCTGGGACGGCGGCGGCGAACACACTCTGAGGGCCGCCTGGGACGGCGGCGGCGAACACACTCTGAGGGCCGCCTGGGACGGCGGCGGCGAACACACTCTGAGGGCCGCCTGGGACGGCGGCGGCGAACACACTCGGAGGGCCGCCTGGAGCGACGGCCGCGAACACACTCGGAGGGCCGCCTGGAGCGACGGCCGCGAACACACTCGGAGGGCCGCCTGGAGCGACGGCCGCGAACACACTCGGAGGGCCGCCTGGAACGACGGCGCGAACACACTCGGGGCCGCCTGGAGCGACGGCCGCGAACACACTCGGAGGGCCGTCTGGAGCGACGGCCGCGAAGACACTCGGAGGGCCGTCTGGAGCGACAGCTGCGACAGAGGTGGAGTCGACAGCGTCGACCCGCTCGGAGACGGAGGCTGCTGCGGAGGCGGCGTCGACCCGCTCAGGAACCAAGGCTGAGGTGGCGGCGTCGACCCGCTCAGGAACCAAGGCTGAGGTGGCGGCGTCGACCCCCTCAGGAACCAAGGCGTAGGCTGAGGTGGCGGCGTCGACCCCCTCAGGAACCAAGGCGTAGGCTGAGGTGGCGGCGTCGACCCCCTCAGGAACCAAGGCGTAGGCGTCAGAGGCGGTGTCGACCCGCTTTGGAACATAGGCGTCCGAGGCGGTGTCCACCCGCTCTGGAACGGGTGGACACCGCTAGTCCCTAGAAGAAATAGTGACTGGAGAGGGCTGTGGATTCCTAGATCGAGAGGGCCGCTTCTCAGAACTGGGCTTGTATGCCAGTCTAGTTCCCTCAAAAGGAGATTTGTCGGTATCTCTGGCAGAGGGTTCAGGGGGAAGCAATATATAGGATTTGGTGGTGGTGGTGTCTGTGACAGAGTGGTGGCTGATTGAAAACTCATGGTACCGGTCCAAATAGTACTCGGAGGGGTAATTGACTGAATGGTTCCCAGAGCGGATGAGTTATGAGAAGTGTGAGTGGCAGAAATGGGCTTGGTCATGTATTTCAAAGGAGTGTTCATAAATTCCAAAATATGGTCTGGAAGGTGGCTCATTAGCCAGGGCATCCGAGAGGCCACCCGGCGACCCCGAGAAGCAAGATCCTCTTAAAGGCTTTGTCCATAGGCACTTCTCCACTCACTCCATAAATTAAACAAGGTGTCATAATATTCCAAATTCTCTTTGGAAGAAAAAAAACGGCTAGGGATTCAGGGAAAGGAGGTGTGACTGTCTGTCGGCCTGCTGGGTTCAGTTCTGGCCGGTTCATTCTGTCACGCAACGGGGCCGGTGAACCCAAGCAGCAGGCAGACAGACAGATAGAGGAGTAAAATAAGGTTTATTAAAGAAAATGACAAAACACAACTATAGTGACAGGAACTAAGGCAGCGAGAAAAAAAACAAATAAACTAGGGCTGTGATCCTTCAGGACAAAAATATAACAAGGCTGAGGAGAAGTACTTACGAACAGAGAAACTCAAACAAAGGGGCAAACATAAATTGAGGTAATCCAAGGGTAGAGTCCAGGGGGGAAAATCCAAGAAGGGAAAAGGCAGAAAGGGTCCAAAAATATGTGTAGTCCAGGAGGGGAACAGAGGCAATGGCGGTGTGTCATGGCAAACAATGAACCGGCAAAGACTGAAGGAAAATGGCAGAGCTTAAATAACAAGGGAAGGGACCAGGTGAATTGGATTGGGCTGATTGCCACAGCTGAGAGTGATGAAGTAATCAAGTGACAGAGCCAAGGGACAAGCGACAGGGAGAGAGACAGAAGAGGAAGACGACAGACAGAGGGAGACAAACACACAAACCAAAACACACACAGACGGTCAAAATTTGAGAAAAGGGAGGAAAGGTGGAAAACAAAGGCAAAAGCCAGACCATAACCATGACAATCTAGAATCTGATTGGTGGATGACTTATGTTGCTCAGATGTACAATGATATTTCCAATCAGTAAGTTCCACAATACATTTAACATGTGATTTATTTCAGTTTTCAGAACTTCATGATGCTTCGTCTAAACCATGGACTCAGCTCAGTTCCTTCACAGCTTTAGTTTTCCTTCTTCTAACACAAAACTGTTCAGGTAACTGACACACACCATCAAAATGTACATTTAAATACAAAGATGATTAAATATGGAAGCTGCTCAGTGACATCTTGTAGAAGAACATTCTAAAATATGTTTCCTCAACAAAAAGTCAACTAGTAGTCATTTGTTTCCTCACATGCTTCCCTTTAAAAGCTGTAAAAATCCCAACCTGCTTTTCTCCAGGTCTTTCCCAGGTGGTCGGTCCGTCTCAGCCGGTCCTGGCAATGGTTGGTGATGACGTTCTTTTGTCTTGTCGGCTGGAACCTGCTATTGATGCTTCAGGCATGTCTGTGGTGTGGTCCAGAGAAGACCTAGACCCTCGATATGTCTACGTGTGGCGGGCTGGAGAGGAACTGGAAAGTTCAAAACATCCTGCTTATAAAGGAAGAACATCATTGTTATTTAGTAAACTAGAGTTTGGAGACGTTTCACTGAAACTCTCCAAAGTGAAACCGTCTGATGAGGGAAAATACAGATGCTTCATTCCTACTCTGGGTCGAGGAGCTACTGTTGAACTGGTTGTTGGTGAGTTAATACTGAAAGTTCAAGACTCAGATATTTGGGGTTTGTCAGGTTTTCTAAACATATTTCTGTGTATGATCAGGGGCCTATTTCACGAAGCAGGTTTTACAAACTCCGAGTTTCTTCCGCAACTCTGAGTTGATCTACTCTGAGATAGAAAACTCTGAGTTTTCGGTTTCACAACGGCTGATATGAGTTGGGTTAATTAACTCGGAGTAGTTTGACCCGGAGTTACGCGCGTGCACCGCAATCTGAAAAGACAGCATCAATGGAACCCCGATTCGACGAGTCACCATGGAAACGGGGAAGCGAAAGGCTGCGTTTTTGAACTGGAAGTTTTTAACGCGCTCATATGGCGAGTTTGATCACGTTTTTAGAAAGAAGTGCAACACCGCTGCAGCTGCAAAAGAGAGAGAGACGGCGTGGAGAACACTGCTGCCCGGATCAATGCGTAAGTTTAAATGTAGTCCTTTGTAATCGTAATAATATTAGAGGGAATAACTGTCTGAATGGCAGCCTAGTAAGTTATTTCATTTAGGTGAAATCCCGACGGGGCAGCAGCTTAAGATGAAATATAAAAACATTGTTCAAACAGGTCAGACCTCGGCATTATTTCATGGAGGTACTTCATGTTGATCATGTTTTACATTGTAAAGTAGCCTAAATATTAAGTGACTGTTTGACTGTGCAGTTGTTTTATCCACACATAGCCTAAATGTCTGCATCCATATCATGTCCTGTTAAATAATTAAGCCTATTTAAACTAACACAGACTTCTGCTCAGCCAACAGAAAGAAAGCAGATGCCTGTAAAACAGTGGTATAAAAGGTCATGGATGCACATATATATATATATATATATATATATATATACACACACACACACATCTTGTAATTGTAAGTAGTCAACACTCCAAAGATTTATCCAAATGGTAGTTTAAGTTTACTGAAACATGTCACTGATCAAGGATGAAACTGTGTCTGCTGCCTTTACAGAGGGGGATCCAGAAAGGCATAAGAGGTATGTTACTGATAGTTCTCTTCTCATTCAGATTTTGGGTGGAATATAGAGTGTGACATTTAGCCTACACATTCTCATCCTTTTTAACAGAGCATGGCTGGACAGCAGCAGGATGGTTCCTCAGCTTCCACTGCAGTGAGATGGATGTTCAGGAAACACCAGAGCTTCATTCTGTGGAATTCATGTGCAACTGTATAATTTAATGTCCTCTGTATTCCCAGTTATCATAAAACAGATTTACAAACTGCATTTGCTGAGAAAAATACAAAAAAACAGATTAGGAGGGCAGATCTGGAAATTGAATTACTGGAGCACAGTTAGAGGTGTGATGGTCACAGGTGAATTATGTTAACTACTGAACATTAACTGAACTATTTTTATTTGTAGGGATAAAGAAGACCAAATGAATGTGTATCATGTCTTTATTTGCTGTGGTGGTGATGATGATGACTTAAACTCTAAAGTGATTATTGCATACGGTGTCTCTGACTGCTCTGCTGTCCTGGATAGCTGCAGGTGGATGGGCTCATCATCTGGGTCTTCAGTTTGTAGGGCAGGGTGTTGCTCTCCTCTAATAGTGGTAATATTATGAAGAACAACACATGCCACAGTATATCACAGGCCTCTAGGGGTCACCCTGAGGAGACGTAGACTCTGGAAACGGGCTTTCAGCAGACTATGGTCATCTCCACCCGGGCTCTGGTCCTGCAGTGAGTCCCGGTTGAGTTCTGTTGGGGCCCTGGTTCAGGGTCAGGGTATGAGGTCATCAGCCTGGGTTGCAATGGTACCCCTGTCACCCAGCAGAAGGCCATCAAACTCTCCTGTAATAGTATAGTGCGATACATCAGAGCATATTAAAGGAGGGAGACAAGAGAATTCTATTGTGAAATCTTTATGCTGCTGACCACGCTGCAGTCTGTTGCTCAGGTTAGACTCTCCATAAATCCTGGAGTCATGAACAGACCCAGACCACTGGCCTCCACATTAGAAATGATGTATGCAGCATCACATATGATCTGGACAGTGCAGAGAATGAAGATGTTGAACTATGATGCAGTCTTTTACATTTAGAAAGCAGTAGTCAGTCTACCTGTAACCTACCTGCACATTTATGCTGTGAATGGACTTCCCGTTTCATGATGTGAGGGAGCTGTGATGGGGATGTGTGTGCATCTATGCACCCAATCACACTGGGAAATCCTAAAAAGAAATTAAATGACTAATCCCAGTCTGAGGCTGCAGCACAATGTCATTAACAGAATATGATTTAAAATGAATTTAACAGATCTCTACATCATTCACCTGCAATCCCATGGATCCTCCTTGATGCTCTGACAGGTTTATGTCCAGGAAAACCACAATGACGAGTAAAAGTTGTTTCAGAGCCAGGAAAACTTTTCTGACTGTCCTGATACAGTTGTCTTACTGTAGTGCTCTGCATCTCCGACATCATATAAAAACTTCCATTTGCAAAGAACCGCAGCGCAACACACAATATCTGCTGGATGTGAGAGCATGACTGGTTGGTAATGTAATGTAAGGACAGATTAGGTTGTTTATGTAGATTATGGACTTGAAGCGTTACGAAACGGTACGCGCTCAAACCGATAATTGTCCGGAAATGCGAGAACATTTATGCTCGGTCTGATAACAATCTACCGACGGAATATTTAATTATCTGGCAGTAATGCTGCTTCCTTTATCCACTGGATCGTTAATAAAAGCTGTCTACGCCAAAACTCGCTCGCTTACTGACTGAATGAATGAGGAAATGAAACAGCGTGTGTGGCTGAAAGAGGCGGAGACGGAGAGAAACTCGAGGTTTCTCAGATAAACCTGCTTGGCGACCAGGTTAGAGTCATAGAGTCTGTACTGCGGTAACTGACCGAGAGTTGAAGTTACCCCTCTTTGTGAAACAGGCTCGAGTTACCCCGCATTCCCTGGTTAGAGTTACCTCGCTTCGTGAAATGGAAAACTCTGAGTTTCCTCATTTCAGGGTTAACAAACTCAGAGTTTTCACTAAACCTGCTTCGTGAATAGGCCCAGAACAAAGACTGTAGGAATGAGTCAGTGCTCCAGTTTTAGGGTTTGTTTATGAGTGCAGGTCAGACAGAGTGAGAGATTTACAGTCAGTTAACTGTTTGATCCACATTCCAGCAGTTGTTTCTCAGGTCGGTTGTTTCTTTGTAATCCACATCATCATCTCTGTGGAGGTGGTTTCCATTGTTCTGATGAAGTTTAAAGCAGAACCTGAACCACTGAAACTCCTCCTCTGCAGGAAAACTATACAAAGGCATCACAGCAGCAGCATTTTACAATCCAAAACTACTTTATAGCACCAGAAGGTTCAGTTTATACAGAATCAAAAAAGGTTTTTGGTATCAGAGACCAAATATAATGAGAAACAATGGGATTGAATTCTTCAGTATGGGCATGCAGGGTTTGATCTGAGCCTACGGATTGGACACATACATGTCCTATTTGTCAACCCTAAAACAGGTTTTTGTGAGTTTCAGAATAACTTGTGGCTTAATTCAGATCTCCTTTAGGCAGCGTTTCTCTATTTAATTACAGATTCATGCAACCACCTGAAGTTTAAATGAACAATATTTGCCTCTTATCCACCAACCCTCAGTAGAAGCACATTGTCTGCATGTCCACATTTTATAGTTTTAAACATTGAAATCTCTCATTTACAATATAATTCAGACTCTTTGTTGTGGCTCCAGATTGCAGTCAGTTTTAAATCATCCTTCAGAAGAATATAGAACTAGACTGGAGTCCACTGTAGCAAACTGAACTGATTGGACAGTTTAATTGAAGGAAATTTCTGTTGTTGATCAAACCATGGTGATAAAAAGATCAGAGTAAAGGTTACAAACCATTTCTAAATAGTTCCCAGGAGCCTGGAGGCCTCAATAACTGAAAACTACCAGGACTCTTCATGTCATTAGCTGTCCAACCAAACTGATAAAATGACAAAGTTCTGTTCAAGGTAACCAACAGTCCATTTAACAGAGTTTATCCAAGAAGCACTGAAGCTTCAACTCCAACCAAAAGGGCTTCTACAAAGTGCTGAACAAAGAGTCCAAAAAATGTTTATTGGAGAGATTTCATTTTGATTCATATATATATATATCTAAAACATGTTGCCACTTTGAATTCCAGAGTTATTGAGAGTATATTAATAGAAAAATGGTCATTTTTTCTTTTTAAAATAAAATCTACATTCTGATTCAACTAAAATGCATTATCAGTGATGTTTGCTCGTGACATGTCACAAATACATCTCTCATCAGCATATATTTCCCATTTGTTTTATTGCTTTACTGTTCATATGTTAGAAGATGCAGGATTCATCAACCTGGTAACCCAAAAATTAAGGAGAAATTTGAAGAATGATATTTTAAATCCTCAACCTCATCAAACATAACTGAGGATGCAGATTAGTTCTTGCTTCAGGTGAACTTTGTAGTTCCTTTAAAGACTCTCATGTCACAGTCTTGCTTGTAGGTTTCTTTCAGAACATTATTAAGAATGCAGTTTTACTTTAGAGGAATGGATGTTTCAGAGACAGAGTTGTAATTAAATGTGCAAACACTGAAGGTGTTAGAATTGTGGGGGTGGAGAACCCAAGCGCAGGCAAACAGGCAGACCAAGAAGTGATAACAAAAAAGGGTTTTTATTTAGGAAAACTCCACAAACACAAATACAGTGACTGTAACTGGGGCAGCAGGGCAAAAACCAAATTAACTAAAGCTATGGCACCACAAGGCTAAATACAATGAAGCAGAAGGGAAGTACTCACATTACAGAGGACTCAAAATCGAGGGAGCAAAAACCTGACTGAAGTAATCCAAACGACAGGGTCCAAAGGGGGTAATCCACAAACGGAAGAATAAGCAAAGGTCCAAAACAAAAGTAGTCCATAGGTGGGGAACAGAGGCTGTGGCAACACGTGGACATGGCAAACAATGATCCGGCGAAGACTTAGGCCCATCCACACGAAGACAAAATGCTTAACAGTTTCAAAAATGATCGCCATAAAGACAAAGGCGTCTCAGAAAATGCGTGGCGTCTACATGAATGCACTCGATACGCATGGAAGCGCTGTAAAACACAGGCCAGACTTCTAGGGCGCTGTAACGATATGACGGAAACACGTGCAAACAGAAGAAAAAACAGTGGGCATGCGCACTTGTGACAAAAATTGTAAACAGAGACCAAGCCGGGAAGTAAATAAAGTGCCGTAATGTGTCCTCGATAATTGTTTGTTCAACTCGGTGCTGGATAGTTTTCCCCAGTAGGCCCACCACCTGCAGGGCAGGAAGTCGGGGTTGGGTGCTATGTACACTGGGCAGTAGGCAGGAGCGGGCGCCTGGGCGTGCCGGCCCCTGGTGGCATAGACTAACTCTGGGGACGTGGAACGTCACCTCACTGGCGGGGAAGGAACCTGAGCTGGTGCGGGAGGTGTAGCGATACCGACTAGATATAGTTGGGCTCACCTCCACGCACAGCAAGGGTTCTGGAACCAGAATCCTGGAGAGGGGTTGGACTCTCTCCTACTCCGGAGTGGGTGAAAGGCGCCGGGCGGGTGTGGGGATACTCACAAGCCCCCGGCTGAGCGCCACTTTGTTGCAGTTCTCCCCGGAGAACGAGAGGGTCGCCTCTCTGCGACTTCGTGTTGCAGAGGGGAAAACTCTGACTGTTGTCTGTGCGTATGTGCCGAACCGCAGATCAGAGTATTTGGCCTTCTTGGAGTCTCTGGGTGGTGTCCTGGAAGGGGTACCGCCCAGGGATTCCATAGTTCTCCTGGGAGACTTCAATACTCACGTGGGCAACGATGGAGAAACCTGGAGGGGGGTGATTGGGAGGAACGGCCTGCCCGATCTGAACCCGAGTGGTGTTTGTTGTTGGACTTCTGTGCTAGTCATGGATTGTCCATAACAAACACCATGTTCGAGCATAAGGTTACTCATAAGTGTACATGGTACCAGAGCACCTTAGGCCAAAGGTCGATGATTGACTTTATAGTCGTATCGTCAGACCTGCGGCCGTATGTCTTGGACACTCGGGTGAAGAGAGGTGCAGAGCTGTCAACTGATCACCACCTGGTGGTGAGTTGGATCCGATGGTGGGGAAGACTGCCAGACAGACCCGGTAAACCCAAATGTGCCTGTCCGTAGGGTTTTCAACTCCCACCTCCGGAAGAGTTTCTCCTGCATCCCGGGAGAGGTTAGGGACATGGATTCTGAGTGGTCCTTGTTCAAAGCCTCCATTGCAGAAAGCTGCTAGGAGCTGTGGTCTGAAGGTCACTGCTGCCTGTCGCGGCGGCAATCCAAAGACCCGCTGGTGGACACCAGCGGTGAGGGAGGCCGTCAGGCGGAAAAAGGAGACTTTTTGAGCCTGGTTGGCTCGGGGGTCTCCCGAAGCAGCTGACAGGTACCAGTTGGCCAAAAGGGCGGCAGCTGTGGCGGTTGTGGAAGCGAAAACTCGGGTGTGGGAGGAGTTCGGGGAGGCCATGGAGAAGGACTTTCGGTTGGCCTTGGGGAAGTTCTGGCAAACTGTTCGATGCCTCAGGAAGGGGAGGCAGGGCTTCGCTCAGGCTGTGTACAGTCGGGGTGGAGAACTGTTGACCCGTATTGAGGATATCGTCGAGTGGTGGAAAGAGCACTTCGAGGAACTCCTGAACCCGATAAACACGTCCTCTATGGAAGAGGCAGAGCCTGAAGACTCCGGGGGATCTTCGTCCATATCCGTGGAAGAGGTCGCCGAGGTAGTTAAGAAACTCCTCGGTGGTAAGGCGCCAGGTGTGGACGAGATTCGCCCTGAGATGCTGAAGGCTCTGGACATTGTTGGACTGTCTTGATTGACACGTCTATACAATGTCGCGTGGGCATCGGGTACAGTACCTGTGGAGTGGCAGACCGGGGTGGTGGTCCCCATTTTTAAAAAGGGGGACCGGAGAGTGTGTGATAACTATCGCGGTATCGCGCTTCTCAGCCTCCCTGGGAAAGTTTACTCTTGGGTGCTGGAAGGGAGGATCCGACCGATAGTCGAACCTCAGATTCAGGAGGAGCAATGCGGATTCCGTTCTGGTCGTGGAACAGCGGACCAGCTCTTGACCCTTGCAGAGCTGCTGAGGGGGTCCTGGGAGTATGACCTGCCAGTCTACATGTGTTTTGTGGATCTGGAGAAGGCCTATGACCGTGTCCCTCGAGGGGCTTTGTGGGGGGCACTGAGGGAGTATGGGGTCACGGGCTCGTTGCTATGAGCCGTTCGGTCCCTGTACGACCAAAGTGAGAGCTGTGTCCGCATACTCGGCACTAAGTCAGACACGTTTCTGGTGGGTGTTGGACTCCGCCAGGGCTGCCCTTGTCTCCAATCCTGTTTGTGGTTTTCATGGACAGGATTTCAAGGCGCAGTCGTGGTGAGGAGGGTTTTCGGTTTGGGAGCCTCAGGATCGCATCTCTGCTTTTTGTGGATGATGTGGTTTTGTTGGCGTCCTCAGACCGTGACCTCCAGCACGCACTGGAGTGGTTTGCAGCCGAGTGTGAAGCGGCAGGGATGCGGATCAGCACCTCCAAGTTCGAGGCCATATTTCTCTGCCGGAAACCGGTGGATTGCTCCCTCCGGGTTGGGGGGGAGTTGCTTCCCCAAGTGAAGGAGTTTAAGTATCTCGGGATCTTGTTCATGAGTGATGGGAAAATGGAGTGAAAGATGGACAGGCGGATTGGTGCGGCGTTAGCAGTAATGCGGGCGTTGTACCGAACCGTCGTGGTGAAGAGAGAGCTGAGCCGTAAGGCGAAACTCTCGATTTACCAGTCCATCTACGTTCCAATCCTCACCTACGGTCATGAGCTTTGGGTAGTGACTCAAAGAACAAGATCGCAGATACAAGCGGCTGAAATGAGCTTCCTCCGTAGGGTGGCTGGGCTCAGCCTTAGAGATAGGGTGAGGAGCTCAGACATCCGGAGGGAGCTCGGAGTAGACCCGCTGCTCCTTCACATCGAAAGGAGCCAGTTGAGGTGGTTTGGCCATCTGATTCGAATGTCTCCAGGGAGACTTCCTTTGGAGGTTTTCCGAGCACATCCGTCTGGGAGGAGACCCCGGGGTAGACCCAGAACTCGCTGGAGGGATTATATATTTCGTCTGGCCTGGGAACGCCTCGGGGTCCCCCCGGAAGAGCTGGAAAGCGTTGCTGGGGGAGGGATGTCTGGAACAACCTGCTTCGCCTGCTGCCTCCGCGACCCGGCCCCGGTACATAAGCGGAAGAGAATGGATGGATGGATGGATGAACTCAGTGGTGATTGAGAAGATGGAGATTTTTCTGCAACAGGGATAGTAGGGTTACTAGCTTTATTGCTGTGTCTGGCGCATGCGTGTCAATGAAGATACGAAACTATGACGCAAGCGTATCTGAAAAGTAGCGGAGAGCCAGTAAACACGGAGCTGCATATACGGCGTTTCAAAATCTTTCCACTCTGGAACCTGGTTTCAAAAATGATCGTTTACAGACCCCCAAAACACCGTCTTCATGTGGATGATACGCAGATTCGGCAAGAAACTTATGCGTTTTGACCTCGGTTTGTCTTCATGTCGATGGGGCCTGAGGGAAGCAGAGGGTTTATATCGCTGAGGGAACAGGTGAGAGGAATTGACTGATTAACTGCGGCTGCAGCTCATGCAGCAATTAGGTGGCTGAGTGCAGGGAGACAGGGGCGAGCGACTGGGAGAGAGAGAGACCAGAGGGAAGGCTGGCAGACAGAGGGAGACAGAGATACACAAGCCAAAAGACACACAAAAGGGCAATAATGGGGAAAGGGTAGAAAAAGGGCAGGAGCAGGACCATAACCATAACAGAAGGAGTCTGAACATTTCCTGTTTCAGGAGGTTGTTCGAAAACATTCATCCAGTGTTGGTGAAGTTGTAAGATAGTTCTGTCCTTCTTTTCTACTGTCTGATGTTTCCCTTATCTTCAGATATGGATCCATTTACAGTCATCACTTTAGCAGGACTTGGTAGAACCAGCAGCTCAGTGGAGTTACAGTGTGAGTCTGCAGGCTGGTATCCAAAGCCTGAGATGTTGTGGCTGGACGGTGATGGAAACCTCCTCTCTGCTGGACCTACAAAGACAGTCAGAGGTCCTAATGACCTCTATATTGTCAGCAGGAGAGTGACTGTGGAGAAGAAACACAGCAACAAGTTCACCTGCAGAGTCCAGCAGAACAACATCAACCAGAGCAGAGAGGCTCTGATACAAGTTACAGGTAGTTTGAATTCAACCTGAAAAAATTCACTGTTCAGTTGATATTAAATGCCTCATTATTCCATGTTTTATCATTTCAGATGATTTCTTTAAGGTCCAGTCCAGTTACACCTCGACCATAGTCGGTTTGGCTGTTAGTTTGGCTGCTGCGTTCATCCTGTTCATTGTTGTTCTTTTTGTTTGCAGAAGACAAAAAAGTAAGTCACATTAATAACAAAAAAAAGTCTTTACCTTTACAAAGTATTGAGACTTTAATAGAAACTGTGATATGAGAGGTTTCATTTTATGATGTACAACTGTCTGGATTACCATCCTTTATTTAAATACTGATGATTTTATTTTTCTCAAAGGGGAAAGGATGATTTTGGAAAGGAGAATTCAACAAGTAAGTACAGAAACAGAAGTTTGACTGCTGGTAGATGAAGAAAGACACCAAGATCAGGTGATGACAGAAAGTAAAGTGAAGTTTGATGTGAACAAATAATTAAGGAATAAAGGAAGAAGGTTTGTGTCTCTAAAGCAGATCAGACGTCAGTATTCAAGCTCTGACAGGAAGACAAGTAAAGAATCTGGACAGTGGAGAAGAAAAACCAGATGTAGTTTATCAATGAACAGAGGAAGTGGTTCAGTACAGAAACAGAGAAGAACAACAGCTTTAGCAAACTTCAGTGGAGATAAAAGAAAGTTTATATTAAAGAGAATGTTGGGTTTGAAACCTATAAAACACAGAGACAGCACAAGGAAGATGAGACAGTACTCGAGCTCTTGTATTTTACTTGCCGCAAGGGGAGAGAGACAGGCTGTACACACCGTAGCATCAGCCACCCAACTCCAAAGAGCCTGTGTCTCCCCTGCGTCTTTTTATTTGTTTCAGACAGGAATGTAACATAGAGGGTGGTACCATGACTCAGCATGAGATGACAATGAAAAAAACCTTTTTGCAAGCAGTAAGATATTAACAGAAAGACCTTCAGAGGCAGACATGTGGTATTCACGTCTGCTTGCCTTGTTATCTAGAAGGCCTAGTTCTGGTTGTCTCTTGGTATATGCTGTGTCTACATGTCTCTGCCATAGAGTACAAAGTACATGTAGAATCATGGTTTAAAATATATACAAAGTCATGGTTCATAAGGCACATATGTTTCACTGTCACTCAATGATAAATTAATGATAATCTAAAAGCAAGTATTCTATTCTAAGTATATTTTTTCTAACATAAGTACTATAAGTATTCTAAACATAATTCTTCTAACAGAGAAACTCACAAATTTCTCTTTAATAGTGACATATTTGTCGTAACCAAAGCATGTGAACCTGAACAGACGATCAGTAACTAAAAAGCAGGAGTCGAAGAAGCAGTAAAACGAAGTTAATGGTTGTATAGTGGGTACGGAAAGTATTCAGACCCCTTGAAATGTTTCACTCTCTGTGTCATTGTAGCCATTTGCCAAAATCAAAAAAGTTCATTTTATTTCTCATTAATGTACACTAAGCACCCCATCTTGACAGAAAAAACAGAAATGTAGATTTTTTTGGCAAGTTATTAAAAAAGAAAAACTGAAATATCACATGGTCAGAAGTATTCAGACCCTTTGCAGCGACATTCATATTTAACTCACATGCTGTCCATTCCTTCTGATCCTCCTCGAGATGGTTCTGCTTCTTTATTGGAGTCCAGCTGTGTTTATTTAAACTGATTGGACTTGATTAGAAGAGGCACACACCTGTCTATATAAGACCTTACAGCTCACAGTGCATGTCAGAGCAAATGAGAATCATGAGGTCGAAGGAACTGCCCAAGGAGCTCAGAGACAAAATTGTGGCAAGGCACAGATCTGGCCAAGGTTACAAAAGAATTCCTGCAGCACTCAAGGTTCCTCAGAGCACAGTGGCCTCCATAATCCTTAAATGGAAGAAGTTTGGGACGACCACAACTCTTCCTAGACCTGGCCGTCCAGCCAAACTGAGCAATGGTGGGAGAAGAGCCTTGGTGAGAGAGGTAAAGAAGAACCCAAAGATCACTGTGGCTGAGCTCCAGAGATGCAGTCGGGAGATAGGAGAAAGTTCCACAAAGTCAACTATCACTGCAGCCCTCCACCAGTCGGGGCTTTATGGCAGAGTGGCCCGACGGAAGCCTCTCCTCAGTGCAAGACACATGAAAGCCCGCATAGAGTTTGCCAAAAAACACATGAAGGACTCCCAGACTATGAGAAATAAGATTCTCTGGTCTGATGAGACCAAGATTGAACTTTTTGGTGTTAATTCTAAGCGGTATCTGTGGAGAAAACCAGGCACTGCTCATCACCTGCCCAATACAATCCCTACAGTGAAACATGGTGGTGGGAGCATCATGTTGTGGGGGTGTTTTTCAGCTGCAGGGACAGGACGACTGGTTGCAATTGAAGGAAGGATGAATGCGGCCAAGTACAGAGATATCCTGGAGGAAAACCTCTTCCAGAGTGCTCAGGACCTCAGACTGGGCCGAAGGTTCACCTTTCAACAGGACAATGACCCTAAGCACACAGCTAAAATAACAAAGGAGTGGCTTCAGAACAACTCTGTGACCGTTCTTGACTGGCCCAGCCAGAGCCCTGACCTAAACCCAATTGAGCATCTCTGGAGAGACCTCAAAATGTCTGTCCACCAACGTTCACCATCCAACCTGACAGAACTGTAGAGGATCTGCAAGGAAGAATGGCAGAGGATCCCCAAATCCAGGTGTGAAAAAACTTGTTGCATCATTCCCAAGAAGACTCATGGCTGTACTAGCTGAAAAGGGTGGTTTTACTCAATACTGAGCACAGGGTCTGAATACTTCTGACCATGTGATATTTCAGTTTTTCTTTTTTAATAAATTTGCAAAAATTTCTACATTTCTGTTTTTTCTGTCAAGATGGGGTGCTGAGTGTACATTAATGAGAAATAAAATGAACTTTTTTGGTTTTGGCAAATGGCTGCAATGACACAGAGAGTGAAAAATTTCAAGGGGTCTGAATACTTTCCGTACCCACTGTATGTAAAGAAACAGCAGCTTCTGGATGAAAAACATAAGATGGAGACTGAACTGTAGATTCTGGAATTAAAGCTGGAAACTAACAAGTTTAACTCATGATCTCAAATTAAATGTCATTTAGCTGACTGTAGAGATCAGGATTTCTACTGTTATTGTGTCTTTAGTGTTAGGTTTTTCTCAAAAGGCTCAGGTGCAGGACAGAGAAGGAGACCGGCAGAATGCAGCAAAAAAACAACAACAACAACAACATTCACTTACAATAAGCAAGCTTACAGAACTACATTCCTACGGGACTGAAAAAGCCAGAAATAACCGGAACAACAAGACAAAACTAGAACTAATGCCTCTGAAGGTGGGAGCATTGAACAACACAAGATTTTCACTTAGCTGACCCACAGCAGGTAAAACCTTGGCAGGAGAAATAGAGAGGAAAACTCCAAGCTAAGAAGATCCACTTTAAGGTTTAAACCAAGGACTTAAGCCTAAAGAGCTTCTTGCTCACTCAAAACTGGACACTGGGTTTAGGAGCTAAAAGGTAAGAATAACTAGCCAATAATAACTAGGAGATTTCAAAAAGGAAAAGTAACATGCAAAACCCAAAACACATACACTCACTATACACATACTATAATAGCTGTTTCCTATTAACCAGTGCTCCTGAAAGACAGGCTGCTTTGCCTATCACCACAAACCAGAAAACGAGAACAAGATCTAAAACTACAATAAGAACTATTTACAAGAAAGAACTAAACTGGAACCTGCTCGGACTGTTTCCCTGCTGGCAACTGGGGACAAGGGCAGGGGTTCAGAGATGGACGGTGGCACGGATGTGCGTCTTTGGATGGATACGGCAGATGAGGACAGCAGCTGGAGCTGTAGGGAATGGCAGAGGGAAAAGTTTGATGTAGGCCAGACATCTTCTCCAGAGGACAAGGGGAGGCTGGTACGTTGGTGGGTCCAAATCGGGGAGCAGATGAATGTAGCGTGGAGCGGTCTAGGCCAACAGGAGAACAGAGAACACTAGTGATGGGTCCAGCAACACCGATGCGTTGGCGCATGTGTCAAGCTCATAGAGTGAAACCCTGTGTCAGTGCCAGATTTGAATAACACTCTGATTGGGGTTCTTCTCCAGTTTCGGATGGATAAGGTAGCAGTGATCGCCGATATCCAACAAATGTTCCACTGCTTCGAAGTAAGCGAAAAACACCGCAACTTCCTTTGTTTCCTGTGGTACAAGGACAACAACATTAACAACGAGGTGATTGAATACCGAATGAGAGTACATTTTTTTGACAACAGCCCTTCACCGGCTGTGGCTATCTATGGGTTGAGAAGAGCCATTCGAGAGGGGGCAATGCAGTATGGATCTGATATGGTGGAATTCATAGAAAGGCACTTCTACGTCAACGATTGATATCGGTACCAACCGAGGATGAAGCGATTGACTTAATGAGAAGAACTCAGGCCTCCCTGGGGGAATCAAACCTTCGTCTCCACAAGTTCGTTTCAAATAGTCAAACTGTTTTGAAGGCCTTTCCTGCCGAGGACTGTGCAACTGTCGTCAAGGACTTAGACCTCACTGGAGACATGCCAATTACTCAGCGCAGTCTGGGTCTCCTCTGGGAGATATCCACAGATACCTTCACTTTCCTTGCGTCGACAGAGGCCAAGCCATTCACTCGCCGTGGGGTCCTGTCAACAATAAACAGCATCTTCGATCCGTTGGGCCTGCTGGCGCCTGTAACCATCCAAGGAAGAGCACTCCTCTGAGAGCTTACCTCGAAGAGCTCAGACTGGGATGCACCGCTCCCAGAAGAAAAACATGACAAGTGGAATGCTTGGGAAGAATCACTCCACAAGCTCAAACAAATTCATGTGCCACTTACCTACTCATGTGAGTCACTTCATCAGGCAGAGCACAGAGAGTTGTGTGTGTTCTCAGATGCCTCCACGAAAGCCACCAGAGCTGTTGCATACCTGAGGACCGTCCAAGAGTATGGTCAAATTTCAGTTGGATTCATCATGGGTGAGGCAAAACTTGGACCCCAGTCGGAACCTACTGTCCCACGTATGGAATTGTGCGCAGCTGTCTTGGCCGTTGAGATGGCAGAGCTCATTCAAGATGAACTAGATGTCAATTTTGATGCAGTACACTTCTACAGTGACAGTAAGGTAGTCCTTGGTTATATTCATACCACAAAAAAATATTCTACATCTACGTCCACTACAGAGTTCAACGTATACACCAGTCTTCAAAGCCAGACCAATGGCATTACGTTCAGTCAGAGGAAAACCCTGTTGACCATGCATCAAGGTCTGTCTCTGCATTTCATTTGGCAGAAACCACCTGGTTCTCTGGACCATCCTTCCTCAGATCACCACCCACAGGTCATGCACAAACAAATGAAAAATTCAATCTGATAGATCCGGAAGATGATACTGAAATCAGACCAGAAGTAAAGACCTACTATACTCACGTGAATGGAGAAATACTTATACCAGATCGCTTCAGATGCTTTTCCAGTCTCCGCTCACTCCTCAGAGGCATCGCCTACCTCATTCACATTGCCAGATCATGCAGAAAGACACACAAGGACAGTGAATGTAAAGGGTGGCATAGGTGTAGACATCCTTGGACCTCAGAGGAACTCGACCAGGCATTGCATATCGTTCTTCAAGCGTCACAAAGGTTGGCCTTCTCAAAGGAACTGGCAGCTCTGCTTGCACAAAAGCCAATTCCCCAAAACAGTTGTCTCCAGAAGCTCAGCCTGATAATCAAGAACAATTTGATCTGTGTCGGATGTCAACTGCAACACTCCAACCTGGGGATCGGTGAAAAGCATCCCATTATTTTGCCAAAAAACAGCCACGTGTCTCTACTCCTAACAGCCATCACCATGACCAAGTAAGACACCAGGGCCGGCACATAACGGAGGGGGTTCTAAGTTCAGGTGGATTTTGGGTTTTGGGTGGCAAGAGACTTGTAAATTCTGTTCTCTTCAACTGTGTGACTTTCAGGAAGCTTAGGTGGAAGGTTGAGGAACAACACATGGCCGACCTCCCTTCCGAACGCCTCCAAGCATGCCCTCCTTTTACATATGTGGGTTTGGACGTCTTCGGTCCTTGGTCAGTTGTAGCTCGGCGGACCCGTGGAGGACAGGCTGAAAGTAAAAGATGGGTTATCATGTTCAGCTGCATGAGCACAAGAGCAGTGCATATGCATATGCATATCCATGGATGCATCAAGTTGCATTAATGTTCTCAGATGTTTCTTTGCCATTAGAGGCCCAGTGAAGAAATTATGGTCCGACTGTGGCACCAACTTTGTTGGCGCAAGCAAGGAACTTGGGATCGTAAAGAACCAGCTTGACCCAAGCATTCAAAGCCACCTCAGTGACCATGGATGTGTCTGGGAGTTTAACCCACCACACTCCTCCCACATGGGTGGCTGTTGGGAGAGGATGATTGGAACAGCAAGAAAAATCCTGGATTCAATGTTGCTCCAACTGAATGTACACCTGACTCATGACGTTCTCTCATCATTAATGGCAAAAGTCACTGCTATTATGAATGCACGTCCTATTGTGCCTGTTTCCACAGACCCAGACAACCCCATGGTACTTTCTCCATCAATGCTCCTCACGCAAAAGACTGGTGTTCCACCACCACCTGGTTACTTCCTGGAAAAGGATCTCTATACGAAACAGTGGAGACAAGTCCAAGCTCTTGCAAATCAATTCTGGACTCGATGGTACGAGAGTACTTACCTTGTCTGCAATGGACACAGAAGTGGACAACTCCTTGCAGGAACGTCCAAGTTGGAGACATTGTCCTGCTCAGAGACAAGCAAGTAGCACACAACTCTTGGCCTATGGGTAGGATCACTGCCACATTCCCCGGAAAGGACAATCATGTAAGAAAGGTTGAGGTTTAAACAGTCGACCAAGGTACTGTAAAGACATTCCACAGACCAATTTCAGAAGTGGTCTTGCTTCTCCCAGAAGGGAAGTAACTCGCCTGATCTGAACTTCTTGTGTTGTGTTTTGTGTTCTGGGCGTAGTTTAGTGACCCCACTGGGGTCAGGTGGGGAGTTTAACGTCCACCAGATGGCAGTTGTTTCATTTATAGCATTTCTCATGCTTTTATTTTGAATTCATGGTCTGTTCTGTATCTACATCACTTCCTGTTAGACGAGGAAAGCAGAGAAGCCTCATGTTAATTTAGAGGAGCAATCCATTGCCATCCACAGAAAGGACTGATGAACAAATGTCGTGAGTTGTCATATTTTCTTGTTTACATATTTAAGTTATTAAATTAAGGACTATTCGGTTAAAATTTGTAGGAAATATATGAAAAATATTTGGAACGAAGAAACATTTTTTTACAAAGCCTTCTCTATAATGTCATGAAGCAAGGTTTTGATGTTTGTCACGGATTACAGTTAGGCGGACCAGAGCAGAGAGCCACAACTACCAAGACCGGAGGAGATCAAGAGGGTTTTTATTGCTTACAGGTGGTTATGGCAGGAGTGCAGGGATGTGGGAGGCTGATGGAGGAAGAATGTGGCCGGGTGGGTCTGAGGCCGGGGATCGGCGGTGGTCTGTGGTCCTGGGAAGGACCAGAGTGTTGCAGATGGAGGTGGGGGGATCCCTGGCGGTCAGACACGGGGACTTCAGGGGAGGAAGGTTCTGGGAGCGACGAGCAGCTGGTTAGCTGCAACGGGTTCTGGATGTGAACGGGGAAGCCGGTTTGGGATTCAGGGAGGGGTCCAGGCAGGAACGGGGGGTCCAGTGAGGGGAAAACCGGTACCGAATGGTCAGGGGAGAGCCGGAGGAGAAGGAGGACAGCGGGGATCCCGGATAGCTGGGTCTAGACGAGGGCAGGAGATAAACAATGTAAGAAAATGCCAAAAACTCAACAGAATTACAGGAGGCTAGAGAGTGAACTGACTGTGAAATTTTGTTCAACAATCTGGCGGGGAGTGGAAGGATGAGCCGGTTCTTATTGCAGAGGAGTAATCAGGTGAATGTGCTTCAGCTGTTCGGGACCCACGGGGAAGGCAGATTACCTGAGTAGAGGCAGGTGTGCACCTGCACTCTACTCAGGTGTCGCACTGGGAAGGGAGCAGAGGCAGTGGAGAGGATAGGAGACCAGGAGGAGACAGAGGGAGAGCCAGGGGCAGAGGAGCAGATGGGAGACAGGAGACAGAGGGAGAGACAGGGGCAGAGGAACGGATGGGAGACAGAGGGAGAGACAGGGGCAGAGGAGTGGAAGGGAGAATGAAGGGAGAGACAGGGGCAGAGGAACGGATGGGAGACAGAGGGAGAGACAGGGGCAGAGGAGTGGAAGGGAGAATGAAGGGAGAGACAGACAGAGAAACCGAGGGACAGAGAGAGAGAGGGGAGCATGAGTGGGAGTGGAGCAGGAGTGGGAGAGAGGAGCATGAGAGGGAGAGGAAGAAAGAAACCAGATGGGAAAGGGGGTATTGGGGATGTCAGGTGGGAAGGACGGGGGTGAGGAGGGAGCCCTGACAATGTTATTGTTTGCATGAGACACAGATATGTACATCTTGGGTTTTTTTTTTTTTTTATTGCAGTTTTCACAGCATGTCAAAATGAAGAAGTCTGAGTGAACATTCAAAAATTCCGAGAACGACTTGGGTCCTTCTTTTGAGTGGAGTTTAGCTTGGTGTTTAGTCTGCGGTTCCCACACCTTAATGAGAGCACTACACTGTCACTGAGCCAAACTGTCTATCAGGAATTGCGTCTGTCAACGGGATGCATCTCTCCCAAAAGAATCACAGATCTTTTGAAGCACAATTCTTTGCTTCAAGCCATTATGGAGCCCGAAGGAAAAAGAAAGATTTCTGCTGTGTGGAACCATTTTAATCTTTTATCGGCAAATAAGGTATTCGTTTTTATTCCCTTGTTGTTTTATCCTGTTCCTCTCAGTTCCCACTTGATCTATCAGAACTCAAATTCTGAATGCTAAGACCTTGGAAAAACGTGTTTGTTTTAATTAAAAATGTATTTTAAAAAAAATCCCCGGCCAAGTCCATAAGCATCCTGACATTCACAACTTTCACTTTGATTTTCATGTTACGACACAAACTCACATTATTTACTGACTGTATCTAAAGATACCAAAGATCTTTTAAAGTTAAATTAAGATGTGAAATTATACAATATAAAATAGAATAACTTAAATGATATTATTGTATATACTAGGTCATAAAATCAATATGTACCACCTGGAGCTCAACGCCCAGAAGACAGTGGAGATGAGGATCGAGTTCAGGAAAGCCCCAGCCCGATACAAAGTTCTACACCACCATCATGAAGTCCATCCTCATCTCTTCCATCACCGTGTGGTACACTGGGGCCATTGCCAGGGACAGACAGACTTCAGAGCATTGGAGCTGTGCTGAGAAGGTGATTGGCTGCAGCCTCCCATCTCTCCAGGACCTGGATGTCTCCGGGGCGTGCAGGCCGAATCGCAGCTTACCTTCTCACCCTGGACGCAAACTTTTGGAGCCACTTCGCTCAGACAGGAGGCTATGGTCCATACGGACCAGAACCTCCCACCACAAAATCAGTTTCTTCCCCTCAGCTGTTGGACTTATGAACCATTACACAACCTCCACTTACCAGTCACTTTATTCTGTTTACTTGCACTCATTCTGGTTGCACTATTCTGTTCTGGGAAAAATTATAACAATGATTTTTGCTTGCTATTTTATTATTATTATTATCATTTCATTTAAAATTTAAATTGTAAAATTTATCTAATTAAATTTTAATTTTGTCAGTAATGATTTTAAGAGCCAACAGGTGTCAGTATCGACCGACACAGTACCGACACTGTGTCAGTACAATTTGGGAAATGTGCCGCAACGCTTCATGAGGTCTCATCTACCCATCACTAGAGAAAAGGTTACAGGAATTCACAAAATGGTTAGGTAGCAATTCTGCATCAGCACTAACTGGTTGCTTCTTTACAATTCAGCATCAAAGTGAGTAGAGTCAGGTTATATTGTGCAGGAGACGTGAACTGACAGGCTCAGAAACATCTGCTCCCACTTCTGCTGATTGTTTTGAAGACTGACCACACCTGCTGCTCTATCACAACGTCACCTTCCTAGAATAGAAACCCACACACACACACCAGGGGAAGGAGGGGCCCTAGCAGAGCCTGCAGAGGCAGACTTGACATTTAGTTTTATTTTGCTGTCTGCTTCTTCTCCAAAATTTGTTCTGTCACTGAACCACAGTGTTATAAAACAGTAAATCAATGAGCATTTCTCACATCTGGAACTTCTTCATGTCTGTTTTCATGAGTGAATCTCACCATCCTAATGTTTCTCAATTAAATAACTGACATGTCCACTGAACTCTAAATTTGAACAGAAAAAAATGATCTTCTCAATATCGAATAAATGTGAGCATAAATCAATCAGTGAAGGTCAGTAAAAGGAGGTAAATTTTGGAAACATTGTGGTGTCACTTCCACTGCAGAAACATCCACATCCATCATTCTGAAAGCAACAATTATCTTCCTATACCACTAAACTACATTCTCATTTTTCACACAAATCTATTTTCTCACTAGAATTCTCAGACTGTGACGTTGTAGGAAAAGTTTAGAGTTTGAAAGAGACACAAAGTTTCCTGAAGAAGACATAAAACAGAAACAGGACTTTCATCCAGGAGACCAGGATTCATGTTCCATGTGGAACCTTTATTCTGACACTTTGGTTTCACTTTCATTCACTGCTTGGTTACATTTCTGCAACCAGAACTCTGCAGTTAGAAAAACACCATGATTTGGGTTCAAACATGAACCTTTCAGAACATGTTTGAAGACTTTCCTCCATTTTCTCTGTTACCAGGTTGACAAGAAATAAAAGATGTTGATTAGAAACATATTAGTGAGAATCAAACATGTAGTTTAGTTAAATATGAACATGATTGTTGAGAGACAGAGTTACCTGAATTAAAATAAGGTGATAAAGTGAATGTTCCAAGCAGCTGGTTCAGAGGAGAACTTCCTCACCATCTAAAGCTACAGAAACAGAGATTTAAGCAGAACTCAGCTATGTTACATGAACATGCTTTTAATGAGTCTCCAACCAATCAGAAGTCACACATTAATGTCATGGACAGATGTGCTCAGATTAATATACTGTTTTGTCTCTCTCTTGTTTCCAGTATAAGAATGACAAGTTTCTGCAGATCAAGAGAACTTTGATGGATGAGAAGCTGAAGTTGATGGAGACTGAGAGAAAACTGAAGACAGTGATCCAGAACATGAACAAAGAGGTTCATGTTTTCTCTCAAATCTTTTATCTGCTCTCATCTCTCTTCTCTTTTCATATAATACTGGTCTGTTGTTGAGACCAAAACAACTTCAAATATCCAGAAGAACAAGACAACAAACAGCTGTTTTCAGATTCAGATTCAGTTCCACTGTGATCTCTAATTCTGATTTTATTTTCATGTTTGTTGAAAAAATGAAACTAGTTCTCAGACAAAGTGGAACAAGTTTGAAATCAGTTCCTTCAAAGGTGAACATTCTTCTTTAAAATCAGAAACTAAAACAGAGCATGTGTTTCTTTATTTGCAGCTGGATGAAATGAACTTTGATACCAACTCTGACCCTACTGGGAGTGATGAGAAGAATCAACAGGAAGAGGTGAATGTCACCATCAAAACTTTTTTCAATCAATGACTGATATGTCTACTGAACTCACTGTGATGTAAAGTTCTAGCAGGAAAGTTAACTAGTTCACTGTTTATCAGATTAATGAAACGTCGTTAACTTTCTACAGAATCAAATCAAAATGTTAAATTCATAGAAACTATTAACAGTGAAAGTGACTGGTGTCTATGAACTGAGTTACATTTGAGCATAAATCTAAATGATCTTGAACACAGAATAAACTTCAACAGTCCAGTTTGGTTCACTGTTACTTTCTGCTATAAACCACTAAAGAAACATCAACATCCATCAGTCTGAAAGTCAAATAATGTGACAAACACACAGAAGAAGTCACCATCTAAAGCTACAGAAACAGAGATTTAAGCAGAACTCAGCTATGTTACATGAACATGCTTTTAATGAGTCTCCAACCAATCAGAAGAAGGAATCTTTCCACAAATCATGTCATGTTGTAAATCAGTACCGCCTTCCTTACCCTTTTTACAGGATAATTCAGGTCCAGCTCTCCGTTTAAAAGGTCAGATTCTTTCTGCCTACTCGAATTTACCTAACAGAATTCAGCAGAATAATTGATCTGGCATCGAGGAATACTCGCCTTGGTTCTAACTGTCAACATCCTAACGTCTTACCCCTCTTACTTTAACCCTTTAAGCTGCAGTCAATTCCAGCCATTTTCAGTACAAAAAATCGCTAATATTCTATTTGTAAAGAAAAATATGACGAGAAATACAGGGAATATTGGACGCGCATCGCGAGGTGCATTTCCTTGAAAACGACCTATTCATGGATTATATACCGACTTCAAGACATGTTTTGGACAAAATATTTTACTAGCTTGTTTCATCTGGATGTCCAAGGTTGGATTATGGCTGTTTTTTGTGGAATCTTTTTTTTGTGTGTAATAATAAACCCGGAAATGTGAGTCATGCTGTGTACGTTAAAGCCGTGTACAGAGAACGGATGGATGAATATTCGTTGTTTGTCGGACAAATGTGTTTATATTACCCGCTGTGGTAATCACATCTGAAAGTGGTTTATACCGGCGGATTCATGAGAATCTAAGCTTTCCATCAGCGTACAGTGTTTGTATAATCGTGTTTGCAGTTTCAGACATTTAGCAAATTGCTTATGCAGAACTGAAGCGCAACGGGTTAATAAATTCTCCCGCTAAGTAGCCTGTTGTGGCAGAATCGATTTATCAATCACGTTCTTTTAAGGACAGCTTTCCATCGTATAACTGTTTGCACTTGGTGATCTTCCTAGGTTTATTTAAGAGGTTTGGAGCGCTAACCTTAGGGGTAATGTTTAAAGTAACTGGTTGGATTAAAGCAACCTTTGAGAACCTTTAGCTCTAATGCACACATTAACTTAACTTTTTACCAGTATGCAGAGTAGTTGGGTCTGAAGAAGTCCATAAATCTTCTCTTTAAATGCAAAATAGCTTTTTATTTAATAACAATAGCAGGGGCATAGCAACAGCTCAATAATTAAATAACGCCATTAATCGTAATTAGTGCTGTCCAATGTTTAAAAAACTAATCTGATTGATCAAAAGGTTGCTGTGGATTCATTTCGATTATCACAATTAAATATCATTCATTTATAATCTATATTGATCGCATTTTATTTTATATGAGCAAACAGACTCAAGGAAGGAGGGAATACAAATGCACTTAACGTGCTTGTTCAACACCTTTCAAAGTTCATGTTTACAAAAAACTGTTTTTTTCAAACAACATTTATCTACATGGGCTGCACAGTAGAGTAGTAGTTAGCACTTTTGCCTTGCAGCAAGAAGATCCCCGGTTCGAATTCCGGAGTGGGCCTGGGATCTTTCTGCATGGAGTTTGCATGTTCTCCCTGTGCATGTTCTCCCTGTGCATGCGTGGGTTTTCTCCGGGTACTCCGGCTTCCTCCCACAGTCCAAAAATATGCTGAGGTTAATTGGTTACTCTAAATTGTCCGTAGGTGTGAATGTGAGTGTGATTGTGTGTCTGTATATGTAGCACTGAGACAGACTGGTGACCTGTCCAGGGTGTCTCCTGCCTTCACCCGAGTCAGCTGGGATAGACTCCAGCACCCCCCATGACCCGAGTGAGGATAAAGCGGTGTATAGAGGATGGATGGATTTATCCACATTAATGTGGCCCTGTTACTCTTTTTCAGCCAGCTACTGAGACTAGCATTTGTGATAAAAAAAAATTTAACATTTTAATTCAAAATGCAAAAGGTTGAAAAATGAATCCAGTACTACTTGTGATACTGTTAGAATAACTTGTAGCATTTAGTATTATCACATGGCACTTACACACGTGGACAAAATTGTTGGTACCCCTCAGTTAAAGAAGGAAAAACCCACAATTCTCACTGAAATCACTTGAAACTCACAAAAGTAACAATAAATAAAAATTTATTGAAAATTAAATAATCAAAATCAGCCATCACTTTTGAATTGTTGATTAACATAATTATTTAAAAAAACAAACTAATGAAATAGGGCTGGACAAAAATGATGGTACCCATAACTTAATATTTTGTTGCACAACCTTTTGAGGCAATCACTGCAATTAAACGATTTCTGTATTTGTCAATGAGCGTTCTGCAGCTGTCAACAGGTATTTTGGCCCACTCCTCATGAGCAAACAGCTCCAGTTGTCTCAGGTTTGATGGGTGTCTTCTCCAAATGGCATGTTTCAGCTCCTTCCACATATGTTCAATGGGATTCAGATCTGGGCTCATAGAAGGCCACTTTAGAATAGTCCAACGCTTTTCTCTCAGCCATTCTTGGGTGTTTTTGGCTGTGTGTTTTGGATCGTTGTCCTGTTGGAAGACCCATGACCTGCGACTGAGACCAAGCTTTCTGACACTCGGCAGCACATTTCTCTCCAGAATGCCTTGATAGTCTTCAGATTTCATCGTACCTTGCACACTTTCAAGACACCCTGTGCCAGATGCAGCAAAGCAGCCCCAAAACATTACTGAGCCTCCTCCATGTTTCACCGTAGGGACAGTGTTCTTTTCTTCGTATGCTTGGTTTTTGAGTCTATGAACATAGAGTTGATGTGCCTTACCAAAAAGCTCCAGTTCGGTCTCATCTGTCCAAAGGACATTCTCCCAGAAGCTTTGTGGCTTGTCAACATGCATTTTTGCAAATTCCAGTCTGGCTTTTTTATGAGTTTTTTTCAGCAGTGGTGTCCTCCTTGGTCGTCTCCCATGAAGTCCACTTTGGCTCAAACAACGACGAATGGTGCGATCTGACACTGATGTACCTTGGCCTTGGAGTTCACCTTTAATTTCTTTGGAGGTTGCTCTGGGCTCTTTGGATACAATTCCAACGATCCGTCTCTTCAATTTGTCATCAATTTTCCTCTTGCGGCCACGTCCAGGGAGGTTGGCTACTGTCCCGTGGGTCTTGAACTTCTGAATAATATGAGCCACTGTTGTCACAGGAACTTCAAGCTGTTTAGAGATGGTCTTATAGCCTTTACCTTTAAGATGTTTGTCTATCATTTTTTTTCGGATGTCCTGGGACAATTCTCTCCTTCGCTTTCTGTTGTCCATGTTCAGTGTGGTACACACCTTTTCACCAAACAGCAGGGTGACTACTTGTCTCCCTTTAAATAGGCAGACTGACTGATTATGAGTTTGGAAACACCTGTGATGTCAATTAAATGACACACCTGAGTTAATCATGTCACTCTGGTCAAATAGTTTTCAATCTTTTATAGAGGTACCATCATTTTTGTCCAGGCCTGTTTCATTAGTTTGTTTTTTTAAATAATTATGTTAATCAACAATTCAAAAGTAATGGCTGTTTTTGATTATGTAATTTTCAATAAATTTTTATTTATTGTTACTTTTGTGAGTTTCAAGTGATTTCAGTGAGAATTGTGGGTTTTCCTTCTGTAACTGAGGGGTACCAACAATTTTGTCCACGTGTGTATATGCCACACATATGCTCAAATGGCAACATTTTAGCTGCAGCTGTCATATTTCGTGCATAGTCTGTCCCTACAGTTGTAATTTCATCTTCAATTTCCCACTTGCGTGCCACTGTTAAAAAGTGTTCAGCACATGCCTCTGCCAAGTTACGCTCTTCTGTCTTCATTACTCTTAATGCGAACGACTTTAATTCCCATGCAGCAGTAATCAGATGCGCAGTAACACCAAGATAGTTACTGTTACTAACAGATGTCCAATAGTCTCCTGTAAGGGCAACATGTTTGGCTACAGTTAAATCCTCGTCCTTTATTCTTTTTCAGTTTCACGGAGTCCACGAATTTTTGTCATTCTTGTGCTTCGTGACGGAGCACTGTACAATGAGTCTTGAGAGGTAACTTGCAAAACTTCAGTAAAGCCTGTGTCCTCGATGATACTAACAGGTCTGCAGTTTGTTGCAATCCACCTGGGAATTGTGTCAGTCAATTTGTCCAACGTAGACTTACTGAGGCCCCGACGTTCTGTGAGGGTGGTTTGTAGCAAGCCGGACAACACATTAGCCAAAGTGCTCGCAGAATCCCCAACTAATGCATGTTTCACGTTGATGTGATATTTTAGGCTGGAAGTACTTCTGTGAAAAGAAAACTCCTTCCTGCAGTGTGCAAATGACTGTATTTCAGTCTATTGTTCTGTCTTGGTTTTTTTATAGTCAGATTTTCCACCGAGAGGGCCAACACGCTTTTTAGTGTCCTCCATTTAGAGTTACTGCTTTTTCTTCTTGTGCTACTTCTTCTTCTTCTTCTGCATTTCCGGCAACATGACGGCAAGTCTACTTGGACAAACTGCCCGAAATGCGTTGCCAGAGTAATTCTGCGCTGCAGATGGGTTAATTGTGTCAAAATTTTTAATCAAATTAAAGATGATGATGGATTAATCGGGGTTAACGCGCTAATTTTGATAGCCCTAATCATAATCAATTATAATTAAACTTCTATGAACTGAGCATTTCTAAGAATATTTTCTTTAATTGTATAATTTAGAGGTGAGAGAGGACGGACAGCTCGGCCTCAGCTGCCACACCCGCTCTTAACCTGCCTGCCACTGGTGGAACACCTCAGAGGATCTGGAAACTCTGTACAAAATCCGGTTTTGGTCCGAAAAGTGTCCTTTCCTCAGCAGGGGGAGCTTAAAGGCCCCTAAAGCTAATCTTGGTCAGGCAATTGTCCTAAGTGGAAGAAGCTGGAGCAGTGAGGGACAAGTCCCTCGATGTCCTCAGGTTAGAGGGTGGCTGTTAGGATGAGAGTAGCTCCTTGTTGCTGCCTCCGCTGCCTTCTAGGGTATGGTGGATTTCTCTTTTCTTCTCTCAGTAGAATCACAGACTGATCGGGGCTCTCATTTCAGCAGAGCATGGTCTTTTTCTTTTGAACAAAGTCAGAACAACTTTTTATTATGGAGTAAGATTACTGTCAAAAATATTCATCCACGATTCTAACCATTCGTATTTGTAATGTTAAACATTTGTATGTTAATAAAAAACTTGTACACAAAATTCTGCTGGCATATGCATGAGTTTCATACATTTAGGGTTAGGATTGTTTTTACGAGTGAACCTAAAAGTTGTGAGTGCAACTCTAATTTCTACGACTACGAAGTCTTCCCTGTGAGGACGAATTCAAGTTTATGGGTACGAGTAGAAAAATCCTGACATGACGTCACATAGGTCACAGGGGAAGGTAATCGAACACCGATTGCTCCAAACGCGCATGCGCCAAAGATGGTTGGCAGCGGTGGACTCATACATAGACATTTATAGAGTAGACGCCAGGTGGACCCGGTGGACCTTCCGGGGCAGGTGACGCGTCACAGGTCAAGTAAATAACACATCCAACTTCTTGTAATTTATTCATTTCATGAAATGGTTCTGTTTTAATTGATATACAGTTTATGGACGAAAGACGGTACTGCTTAGCTTGCACGCTAACGAGCCGCGCCGGTGACACGGGCCGGAGGCTAATTAGCCTTCTAATGCAAGGAGGCTAATGAGGAGGCTAAGGAGGCTTAATAACAAAACAAACATAATTTGAGATTATGAATCGTCGCAATTGGCGTATCCTTTAACACACACACATTATTTGTACGCTCAGTTGCTTAACTGTTAGACTCACAATAAACACTCATTTACTCAGCACATACACATCTTCTATAAGCATTTCATAACCTTATTTGTGCACACACTCTGCAGGACTCTGCATCCTGCAGGATTCTGCAAGGCTTCTTGCAGAGCAATCTTCTACAGAGCAACCCTCTGCAGAGTTGCACAGAACTCTTCAGTATTGACTAATCCTAAGTTCCTCTATCCTGCAAGTGCGCAGTTTAAAATCAACTTCTCCTTTTCATACACAGTGCTTTTATACTTATAGTCACTACTTTTAATCATTACATTTTTCTACAATCATATAATGCATTCCATTGTAAAATATTTTAATCACTCTATTTCATTAAGAAATCATTTCTTCAGAATATGTATCAGCATATAAAAATCATTCATTTGCTCAAATATAATCATGTGGTTAACTTATATTTTTTCCCTTTTAACATTCCATTGGTCTGCTTACAGACTTTATTTAGGTAGCTGTTGCTCCTGGGATCTCAAAAGAACTCGGTCCCACTTGACAATGTGTATCTGTGCTTCAATATATACATTTTCTTTTTATTCTGTCTCCAGTTAGAGAAGCTCCAGGATGAGAAGCAGAAGTGGATGAAGACTGTTGGAAACCTGAAGACAGAACTCCAGAACATGAACCAGAAGGTTTATCTGCTGTCATCTCTCTTCTGTCTCTTTCCAGATGAAACTGATTTGTTGTTGGGAACTGTTACGTCCCTAGTCTAGGGGAACCATGAACACAACATGATAATGCTCTGGACTCAGCCACCCCCAATGAAGCCAGCCTGGAAAATTCTCAAAAGTGCAAAAAAAGGTTTATTTTTCAAACAAAGCAAACAAAGGTAACTTAAAACTCCCAGTAACATAAAATTCTAATTTTATTAAGCAAACTCTAAACTGGGGTTCCCAAAATAAACAATTAACAAACTTAGTCACTAACAGGTCTTTGGGCTTCCTGCCCCTACCACAGGATCAGTCTCCAACTATCACACGGACACACAGAGCTGACAACAGGCTGCTTCATCGAGGGTGGCTGGATCAGGAGAGAATGAGCAGGTTGCAGCAGCTGGTTTTGTAGCCTCCAGGCAGGCTCTCAGGTGGCAGCAATCCTCCCAGCAGTCCAATCAGCCTCAGCACCAGGATCTAATCACAGCTACTGACTCTGCTGGACAGCCACACCCACTCACACCCACACATACACAGGAGGAGGAGAGGAGACCAAGTTTCTCAGCAGAAACACGACACAAAATGACCCAGGGTCATCACAGGAACAAGACAACTTCAAATATCCATAAAAACTCATTTAAACATTTAATAAGTGAGACTGAAGTCAAGTTTGACTGCAGCAAAGTTTAATGTGATCACATTCCTCCTGTGTTAATGTGTTACTGAGCAGCAGGTTTAATGTTCATAGAAATATCAGACTTATTATCAGACTATTAGACATTTAATCTGAACTCAACCTTTTGAATGACCACAAGTTTAGTCACATCTTCCAATGAATTAGAAAGAAGAATTCAGTTAAATCTTGTGAGTTCATTGACTCAATGACATGAACTTGATCGTCCAGTGAGAGAAGATTTGAGAAAGTCTTCATTGTATTGATGAGACTTTTAAGGAAATGTTTCTGTTGTATCAGATCCTTTAGAGGAATCCCACTTTGAGGTCTTCACTTTTCAGTTTAGGTTAAAGCTCTGAACCCCAGAAGCTGCTGGTGGATTTGAAAAAAATGTTATTAAAAAGATAAGAACACATTTTTAGCCAGAAGCTGTAAAAACAAACAGAAAGAACCTTCAAGTTTTCCAGTTTCCAACAGTCTTTGAGCTATCCATGTGTCACATCCAATCTGTCAGAAAAATGATCCAAATCTGAGCTTAAAATCCAGATTTAATCAGAATCACTTCATTCCACATTTCATTATAACTGACCTGTGTGTTGTTTCTCAGCTAGAGTTGACAGGACCCATAACTTTAGAAAAGATCAGTGAATACGGCCGCTACATCCGTCTCAAGAACATTTCCTCTGAGGTAATGTTGTTTACATGTAGATGAACTTTCTGAATACTGTGTAAACATGTACAATAAGTTTTATATCAATATGATGATCAAATATATCCACAGATATTCTAAATGGTTCATTAAATAACAGCTAATGCTGTTAACATCAGAGTGTATTTTGTCTGTAGGTCAACATGTAAAGAGGTCATCATTTTATTTGTGGACACCATGTATGAAACACACACTGGAGATTATTTAGTTTTTCTACCTTTGGTGTCTAATTTTCCTCCTGCAGGAGATGGAACTGGGAGGCTGGATGTTAGAACTACAGATCAACGACAGTGAACCATTCATATACATATTTAAGAAGTCATTAAAACTTCCGCCTGAAAGGATTCTCTGTGTGAGTCTGAAATTTTGAATTTGTTTCATTTTTACTTTTCAAAACTTCATTCTCATTTTTCTTCTCTTTGAAAATCTGTGACTGTTTTATTTACTACATTTACAGATATGGAACCCATCATGGCGAATCGATCACTATCATGTTGATATAATGTGGTCAGATATGAAGAAATGGAGTCCTGAAGACAAACTGCAGATCAAACTCATCAGCAACGATGGAGAGATCTTCAGACTGCTGTAATGTGAATAACATGAGAAACATCATTTTTTTTATTTCTGCATTCATCAGTTTTTTAAAAAAAATATCAAATTCAACATTTTTTTTATCATCTGTTTTATTTCCAGTAACTTGTTTTCGAATCTAGATTTTGTATTTTTATCTAAATAAATCCATGTTCAGTTCTGTGGAAAACTCATCAGGTTTGTTATTCTGTCAAAGTTGTAATGAACAGAAGATACAAAAGAAAAGACCAGAAATATGTACAACATTAAAACAATCAGAACAAAACGTCTTCTACAGGTTAAAGTCAGTTTTTAGCTTCACCTCCTTTTGCTGTTCTTCAAACTTCATGAGTCGAATGTCTTCAGGTTTTCTTCAGTAATCTTGTATTTTATTAAATAAATCTTCTTTCACTAAACAGTTCTTCTTTCATCTTAAACTGCTTTTATTTTCTTTCTCTAATGACGTGCCACCATTTCACTAACAAACATTTCATTCTAAATCAGTGATTCCAGCAGCTACAGGCAGAAAAGAGCTTCTGCTGGAAGTTCAGTCCATTTGTTTGACGTCTGTTTATCCTCATCACATTCAACTGTGCTGTGACTCCAAAGTAAAAATCTAAACTCTGACTCATCATGAACACAGAGTTAGGTTCTGATAAAACAGTTTAACAACAGCTCCAGTCACTTTAACCAGGTTAAAAACTGCATTATATGAGCTGTGTGGTGTGAAGACTTGGGCCTCCAACTGAAAATGTGCTCATTAATGCTCATTAATATCTATCACAGCTAATAGTCAACATGTCTGTGTTATTTTTAGCTCAACCAGACGGACAGTTAAGTTAGATTATCCATGTTTTTGTTCTGTGTTCATTTTTATTCAGTTACTTTCCAACTACTTCAGCTGAAGTTGAATTAAGTCGACAGTATTTTTCGTCATATGTGTGACAGACTGAAACGGAGAGAAAAACATTGAGAAGTTTTCCATGAACAGAAGTCAGTAGGTCAGAGCAGGGACAGTGCAGGTCAGACTGACAGCTCCAGAGAGGACCAGGGTCAGTCTGAATGCAGCCACAGACCATCATGTGTTGTTGAACCAAACATCCAGGACCAGAGCAGCAGACATCAACCTCCAGGTCAAACACAGACATGAGAACAGTGATGCACTTCTATTTATACCATATAGTTTGATTTGTTTGTTGTTCTGTCATAGTTGGGTGAATTAAAAGACTAAATTATCTCCTCTAAATGACTGAACTGATGGCATTAAATTCTGTGCAGTTTTTAATTGTGTCTTTGTTAAATGTCTGAGAAAAATGAATCTGATGAGCTGTAAATTTTACTTAACTGAATCTGTGAAATCAACAATAAAAAATCTAATTTGTATGTTTACTCAAATATATCTAGTATTTAGGTCACAAATATTTGTTCAAGAAACAAGACTTTGTGATATTTTTTTTTGGAACATGAAATGTCAGCCAATCTTTTTAAGTTGATCCACACAACAAAACACGATCTTGTTATCTTTACTGTGTTTCATTTGCTATTTCAAAACATCAAATACTACGATACCCATGATGCATCAGCGTTCCCAACTACCAACGGGCCTGCAGTGATTCAAAGGTGAGATGATTTTGAGCAGGTAGAAGTCAAGAAAGTAAGTTGAAACATTTTTCAAAGCATCGGTTAGATCGTACATAATAAAGCATTGCTTTTATATCGCGCTTTTCTAGGCACTCAAAGACGCTTTACAACTGCATTGTTCATTCACTCCCAAACACGATGGTGGTAAGCTACGTATGTAGCCACAGCTGCCCTGGGGTAGACTGACAGAAGCGGGGCTGCTAATTCACGCCATCGGCTCCTTCCCACCACCACCATCCACTCACTCTCACACTGCATTCACCCTACTTTATACACTTGAGGCTATCGACACAATAACATTCAACAGAAGTTTATTGTGGTACTTTGCTATAACATTCATCAGTAATTACATTTAGAGAACTGGAAGGTAGCGGTCATCTGCCTATTGTTATAATATGGCTAGCCAGCACAAGACAATCAGCCAACAGACATGTCCAGACGTTACACAATGCCGTTAGACAGCTGCGTTGGTTCATTGGTGGACTTTCTGAATTGTATCTATTTCGAACTTACACCGAGCTGTCTGTGCCAGCAACACAATTTAGCTGGAGAGCACCATGTAATTTGTGGTATTACAGAAAGATGCAGCTTTATTGCATTTCCATCTCTGTGGTTTTACTACATTGCTACATTTTCCTGGGGAAGTATTTGTTTCCTACCAGGTGATTCATAGATCAGCGGTACACTGGATAACGGTATGTTCAAACAATTGACTCATTATAATGGAGAAAGTGGGAAAATATTTCGATTCACTCAGTTAGCTCACAAAGCAGACATCTGAAATCAGGATTTCTTTTAAGTTGTCATAGATTTGAGATTGGTTTGCATCCTGTCTAGTTACCTGTTGAAAATAAGAAATATGTCTACAACATGAGGCTATCCAAATAAATGTTATACCAGATTGTCATTAACCTCTTTTAAAAAGTCTTGAAGTAAAGCTATTTTTATTTACTCAATATTTCAATTTCATATTCTCCTTTTCAGTCATGTATAATTCCAGAACAATCATATGCCTCACCCCAACCCTAACCCTAACCCTAACCCTAACCCACATAGCGGCCCGCTGTTGCTCGAGTGCTGCCAGGAGACAATGTTGTGGCCTGCTAGGGACCGCCCACCATCCACGCCATTTTCAAATGTAACGCGTTAACAGATGGGAAACTCACATCTAGTGGACGTGTACCTTCAGACAAAAAAGAGAAAAACAACAAAAACAATACAAAATATTACAAAAAAAGTGACACAAAATGACAAAAGAACAATGAGCAATGTAGTATTTTACTTTATGACCAAAACAACTTGTCACGCTCGAGAAATTATTTCAAATTTATAATTTTACAAATTTATAATCTGTCTTCTTTGTAATTTTTACATTTTACAAAGTGTCCAAAGATTGGACTCTCTGGAGGGCCGGTTTTGGCCCGCGGGCCGCATGTTTGATGTCCCTGCCTTAAGAAGTCCAGTAGCTTCTGAGCTTTCTTTACCAGGGAGAAGACGACCATTTGAGTCAAAATGAATGAACAGAGCGTAATTATTTGTTCTAATATAATGGTCTAATTGCATCATAAACGTTAAATGACAGCAGGACACACCCTAGGAGGGTTGTCGGTCCATCACAAACACAAACAACTCACTGACATTCACACCTACAACCAGCTTAAAATCACTCTGATGGATTTGGACTGTGGGGAGAAAAGTAACACTGATACAGCACAGGGGGAAAAATACGACTGAAGAATCTAAACTGTACATGTTTTCTCTTGAATCGTAATATGTAAATTCTGCATAGTATGTAATATTGTAGCATTTTAAACTTCTGAGTTGTGTCTGATAGAAATAGTTCATGTATGAGTCAGGTTCTGTTAACGTCTTCAACTTCACAAACTGACAACATTTTGTTCTAAAGAGCTGCAGGACTTTAGATTGAAAAATGAACCACAGTGAAGAAAAACATGACGGGACCAAGAACTATCCACAAACTGCTGCTTGGAGTTCACAGCTTTAATGATGTGTTACAACTTCACTGACAAATATTTACTTCTGGAAGATCTGCTGGAATGATTTCTCCACAAAAGCCCAGAAAAAGTGAAATGATAAATGTGAGAATTCAGAAGTGAGTCCATGTGCAGCAGTGGCAGCTTGTTGTTCTTCTGCACACTCTTGTGTCTTTGTGTCTGATTTCAGTCCTACTCTGCCCCCTGCAGGCTTCATTCAGAATAACACCAAGTTAAACAGAGTCCAGATGTTTTTACTGCCATTAAAACCAGGAAATCATAAAAAATGAGTCTGTTTTTATCAGAGTGTGTCTGTATTCATGTAGAATGTCCTCATGTGGTTTATAGAAAAGCAAACAAACAGTCAGAGTCTGTTAACAGCAGCAGAGATGTTGTGGTTCTGCAGAAAGTCTGTGGAGGTTGTGGTCAAAGTTTGAAGGAGAAATGAACCGTAAATGAACCGTTTTCATTCATGCTTCATTTATTTATTTATTTTTTCATTTACTCCACATTTATACATCAAAATATAACTTATTTGGCTTCAACAGCGTTCCTACCTTATATCCAGCAGCTTACTTTGATTTTTCAGTTGTTCTCCATTTAGTGAAACTGCAATAAAATCAACCTCCCAAAAAGTACTGCTGATCATATTAATTGGGCATAATAGCATATTAAATAGACATAAAATGCAAATAGTCTCCACAACAAAATTGTGTTTTTATTTTAACTGCATTAAAATCAACAAAAATATTGATATTTAGAACCATCGACTTTGACAGCAAACTGCAGCGACTCCATGAAATCTGAAAGCTGTTGCAAAAAAACAGCAATTCAGAAGAAAAGTCACAAAAAGGTTTGTCAACATGAATGGAAAAAGCTAATTGATGAACAAACTGACATGCATAAATACTGTCAAATACTGCCATCTACAGTCTGAACTTAGTATTAGCAGATATTCTACTGACAGTTACTGATAGTGTGCTATCATAGATATGAAGAGTAGATACGCCAGCACGCTGTAGCAGCCGGCTAATCCACGTGCCTACGTGGCGGCCATCTTGGAGGGGGCAAAGTTCCCATTCAAAGCAATGCATGTACATTGAAAATAAATCATAATTTGCTCATTTCTCAACCGATTTTCGTGTGGTCTACTTTATTGTCAACGTCAAAACATGTGCTATTGATAGAGAATATTTGATCTGAAAAAAAAAACACTGAAAAAGGTATCCTACAAATGTAGCCTGCAATTTTAGTTATCTTAATATTTAGGTCCAGAGGCCAGGGAATCTTTTCAGTTCAGCCATTACAGATATAAATGTAAATACTTAGATATTTTGAGATCAAAACATTTAATTGCAAATGTAATCTGTTATCTCTTATTAATATTTATTATATATATATGTATATATATATATATATATATATATATATGTAAAATATCTTGCTGTAAATACTGCTTTCTTTTCTTCTTCTGAAGAAAATCTTTTATTTATATATGTGCACTGTGTGCATTGTGTGCTGCACTCTCTTTGATTCAAGTGTTCTATTTGCTGCTGTACAATGTAAAGTTCCCTGCTGTGGGATTAATAAAAGTTTAATCTGTCTATCAAATTCAAAATTACTTTTTTCATTTAAATTTTATTGCCAAAAGTGTTGGATTTGTATTTTTATCAAATTAAATCCATGTTCAGTTCTGAGGTTTGTTGTTTTATCAAAGTTGTAATGAACAGAAGATACAAGAAAAGACCAGAAATATGTACAACATTAAAACAATCTGAACAAAATGTTTTCTACAGATTAAAGTCAGTTTTTAGTTTCACCTCCTTCATGTGTCGACCGTCTTCAGGTTTTCTTCAGTAATCTTGTTTTTTTTTTTCAAATAAATCTTGTTTCCCTTAAAAGAGTTTTTCTTTAGACTTGAACTGTTTTTATTTTGTTTCTCTGTCTTCCTGATGTCATTAAGCTTCGATAATATTCAGGTCTGGACATGTTTAGTCATTTAATGAAGCTAAATCATCCCATTAGAGACATTATAAAGAGAAACTTAATACTGCATCTATAAATGTCTTTTAAACAACAGAATTAAAGGTTGATTTACTGTAGAAGTAAACACTGAAGTTGTCAAACTGAGCTTCTTGTTGTTTCTAAAGAGCCTTCAGATGAACTCTGCTGGTTATAAATAAATACAAACATTTTCTCATGTGGTTTATTTCTGAGAAGCTCAAATTATCTCCAGTATCTAAAATAAAACACAGAACAAGAGTGAGGAAGAAAATTCACATCAGGTCTGACAGAAACCGTTCATGTAAGAGTCAGGTTCTGTTAATGTCGTCAACAGCTTCAACTTCACAAACTGACAACGTTTTGTCACAGCAGCAAAACCTGAAGTTCTTAAATCAGAGTTTTCAGGCTGATGAGCTTCATCCTCTGAATCCCAAAACCCAGCAGCAGGTTTGAAAAGCCTCTTGTTATTCAGAAGCTAAACAAGAAACTAAAAACCTCAGAGTGAGAACCACCAACAAGATTTTATACAACAAAAACATTTTCTATTAAAACTTTCATTAATAAAATAAAGAGTTTGTCAATTCTTCTTTCACTAGACAGTGAGTTTATGTCATGAAATCAATGAATCTGCAAGATTTAGGCAGAAATGAATATTTTTTTAATTCACTGAAAGATGTGACATACTGTGATGAACTCACTCAGAAAAAAATCATCAAAGAATTTTAAAAACTGAAAGCACCTTTTTGTTAATTAGCAAAATCTGATCTTAATAGAATCAGATCTCAGAAACTAATATTTAATGCTACAGTGAAACTTGACTTCAGTCTTATTTATTCTATGTTTAAATGAGTTTCCTGGATAATTAAATTGCACTGTTTGTGATAATACTTTTATTTTATTTTATTTTACTGGATCTGACACAAAAGGCTTTTTTTTTTTCAACTGAGACATGTAGCATAAAGTGATGATAAAATATCACAATTCTAAGCTTGAATTTTGTGTTTGACTTTTCCTGTCAGAACTGTTTCAAAGTGTTGAAAATCTGATGATATTTTACATTTTCTGATTGATCAGTGGTGCCTTCTGTCCATTTTTAAAAGATAATTTTTTTTAAGAGTCTGGTAAATGCAAAGTGCCACAGCTAATGCAGTTGTGGAAGAGAACGGGTATCTGGTTGATCCTCTCCTGGAAAGAACTGCAGACCTGCTGACATAGTGGACCTCCTACAAAACTGTTTACCTGAACCTGTATAATGTAGCCAAACCTTTCCTGTGCATCCCAGCCTCATCTGTGTCATGTGAACGAGTTTCTTCCAAGACTGGGGAGATGGTCTGTAAAAGAAGAAACAGCTTGAGTCAGAAACCTGTGGATAAATTATTTCTTAATAAAAACTCAGAACCAGTTACACAAGTTGGCTTTGTGGCTGGAAGAATTTAAAGACAATTCAGTTTATTTGCTAACTCTGCCAATAAGAGTAGATCTCTGACCTGATCAGTTTGAAATGAGAGAGATGCTCTTTATATGAATGTAAATATAAAGTCAGTTGCTGAAAATACTTCAACCCTCTAGATCAGTGTTCCATGAATTATCAAATATTAGTTATTACGCAGAATCAGTGAGTGTCTGGGAGTCAGCATGTATGTTTTGGGTGTAATTTAATTTAAACCATCCAACAATGCTTCATATAGCTTTAACCAGTTAAACTCCCTGTAGTGGCTACAACATGAGTTGACATGCTTGTAAATATGTTATAGCAGTTTATGGTTAGATTATTATGCTGTTACCAAAAAAAGAAAAGAGAACTACAAGCCAGTTATATTGTTCTAGAATACTGGGCTGCACTTAGCTAAAAAATGCAGTATTGATGTTCCTTCAAATCATTATGAAGAATATAAAGTATTTGTTATTGGCCAAGCAAGCGGAAATTTTTGTTCCACAATTGATTTTTTCCCTCTTATTCTAAAAACCTGCTTGCCTATTTTAGTTTGATGACTTTTGAATCCATGGTAGTCTCACTGACAGTGATACCGAGCCCCTCTGACAATGTGCAGCTAGTAGAAAACAGTGTCTGACACTGTTGATGCTTCATTATGTCTTACATTGTGTTGAAGATGCATTTTCACCACTGCTGTCATTACTACAGTGTAATGCAGTGTCACTGCTCAAGTGGTCTGCCGTGGTTTTATTTTGGACCAAGGGTCAACAAAATGTTCAGTGAATATTGCTAAATAAAGGAAATAACAAAAATATGTTGGGTGTACGTAATTCATTTGTGTGGAACCTGTTGACAAACTAGAATTAGGTTACACTAATTAGTATAAAATGAATTGGATGAAAACCTAATCTAATGAATTGAACTTAAATTTATTATTTTAGTTCTATGAATAAAATATATGTTTAAAGGACAAATGTAAAATATGTAGTCTGAAAATATATTATTTATGTCCATACAACATAACTGAATTTGACTGCATAAGCTTAAATATCTTTTGTTGAACAGATGTAATTTTATCTAGTTAGGTCAATTTACGTTGTGTTTATGTAATACAAATTAATTAAGTTAGATGAACTTAACATTTTTGCTTTCAACTAACATAATACATTTACGTGTAACCTGTTGACAAAATAAATTTAATTAAAGTCGACGTTTCAGTTTTTTGAGTGTTGCTTAGCACAGACTGTCCTCCAGGGCCACCCTGCCAACACCTCTTGCCATCCCACCTCAAACTGGTTCAGACATAGCTTGTTTCTCTCGGTTTAGCAGGTTAACAACAACTTTGTATGAAGACAGCAGAAATGTTTATGAAGCTAAACAATTAAATGTTATAAATGGATGCTTATTTGTTTTATAATGTTAAAGTAATGTCAGGGAGAAACTCCGTTAAGAGCTCTCACATAACATATAAAGATTTTCACCAAATCAGAAAAACACTGAGACTGTAATTTTACTTGCAAGGGTAACACAGCACAGTGTAACAAGACACATTAGTGCGAGCTACAAAGGCTGCTCCCATACAAGGTTTATTTTATACATGAGCAGAAATTAAGACATGGCATAAGATAAGAAATAGCTCGAATTACACAAGGGGGTGTGCTAAGCTGAAAGAGTGGAAATATACTGGGATGTGGAGACTAGGGAGAGAGAGAGAGGGAGAGATGTGTGTGCAGATAGAAGTGAGTGAGTGGTATTCTATAAAAATAGTCATGTAAAATACTGTGCACACACAGTCAATGCTCTAAGGCTCGATTATGATAAATGTATTTACAAATTCAACTCTAACAAGTAATAACAGCAGGACTCACGTTGTGGCCGTCTTCCATCATGGAGATAAATGCTGCTTCTCTGTTTTCTCCAGCTCAGCAGGACAACAAACTGTGGGGCTCCAGAGGAAGCAGCAGGTCCTAGAACTGGTCCATCAGTGCAGCTGTAGACAAATACTGGAGCCAGAATCAAAGTGGAACACTTCTTGAATAAACCTTTCAAACTCTAAGTATGAATGAATGAATGGATTTTTTATTATTGTGTCTTACATACATTCAGTATGCCCAGCCCTAACATGGGCTTTTAAGACACCAAAATAAATACCAGGCCAGTTGCCAGACAGTCGGCACAATAAACACTTTTTAAATTTCATTATTTAAATAAAAACATCTGCCTCCTCTTCCAGGCTTTACAAACAAATACAGCCAGGTTATAAACATTGTGTACACAAATATTTCATCTTGTCATCGTCACAACACCAGAACAAATCAGGCTTTTTAACAGATACTTCACTGAACAAAACATTTCTGAGATCCTCATAGAAAGAACAATACAACAAAAAATGAGACTCACTCTCAACTTCTCCCACTTTACATCGTCCACAGAGTCTCTCTTCCTCCGGCGTTTGTGAGAACCTTCCAGTCTCTAAGGCCAGAGATAGAATTCCAGTTCTGAGCAATCAGGGATCTCTGGGTCCTTGTCAGATTAGATTTAATGTAAAATTCAGCCTTGAAAGCATCCTTTATCTGAACATAAGTCCGTAACTTGGCTTTAGTCAAAATGTAATTTTTCTACTTTTTTGTAAATTTTGACAATATTTTTGTTTGAATGTCTTTAATATTGCAGAACAAATTGTTATGAAATACATAATGAAGCTGTGCTTTGCTAAAGACTGCTCGCAGCTCTGCAGCCCAGGGAGAGTTAGATTGACTCCAAAGAAAGACCTTTTTCGTTTTTCTATTGTCAGGCATATAAATGATCCGGTTCCACAGTCTAACCATTTCACATTTCCTTAGGATAGATCCAGGAACCCAGCCCATATCGCCACGTGCTGCCAAGACTGGAACAAACTTGTGAACTCCCAAGAAGCATGGGCGTAGGTTTGCATCGGGACGGTAGGGACATCACACTACCAACTTTTCAAGAGGGTCACATTGTCCCCACCAACTTTTAAGCAACCTTATTTGCATTATATAATGAGTTAGTTATATAGGTCATTTTGATTGTCTTCCCATATGTTGTAAGGATAGAATTGACCCTACCATTATTAAGTGAATTATTTTCATTATGTTCAGACCAGGTTCAGACTTACATTTACCCCTTTTCACTTGCTGAATGTGCCGGTCCAATCAAACGTTGATTGGCTGATGACTTGACCCCCCCACCCACCCACCCACACGTACACTCACACAGCCCCGACAGAAATACACAAGAAATAAACATGCCGCCTTCGAAGAGGAGGGATATTAGAAGTTTTTTTTGGCCAGCAGCAGCAGACGACACTGTAAGTAATGTAAAAAGACGTCAATGTTGTGGACGTGGGGAACACACCACTAATGTTGCTACTGAAAGTCCGACCTGCATCAGAGTTAGCATAACATTAAACTGTGTGAACTTGCTAACCTGCAAAACTCGAGTAGGAAGCTGCTTAGAGAGAATTGTCCTCCTGTATGTGTTTTCTACTGTTAACGTTAATTAAACTGTGAGAAATGTAGTGAACTCTGCTGGAAAATATAGAACCAGAAAAACGTGAGCAAGAAGCTGCTTATAGAGAGAGGTCCCAGTCTGTGTTTCACAGGAAAGTGTTGACAGTCAAAAAAAAACAACAAACACATGCTGCTGCTTTTCTTCTGGTTTAGAAGGAAAGAAGGCTAGAGCATGTTGTGACTTTACACTTTTGAAACCAAATGCCGATTAGTGCATTTATTTATTAATGAAAATTTATTTATTTTCTACATTATTTATTTAAAAATATTTTTATTTGCAGCCTATGCAGAGTAGTTTTTGAAAACAAAGATTTGAATCGAATGGTGTATCACCTGAACCAATACACATGAAAGTTAGTATAAGTCAATACAGATTTATTTTGCATCGATCATTTAGCTTATCAATTAATTCGGTTCATATTCGTGAGAAATGTAGCCCTGACCCCCGTTCACCCAATCTGTTTGGTCTTATTAATGTCCCGTCCCCAGCAAAAAGTGTACATGCAGGTTATGCTGTTATATCGTCCCTACCAATGTTGAGACCAAACCTACGCCCTTGCCAAGAAGCAACGTATTGCTCTGTTTTCTACAGCTTCTAAAGCTGGGATTTGTTTGGCCCCACACACACCTGCAGCATAGTTTAACACAGGGGACACACAGGCATCATACAACTGGGTGTATGGACTATATCCAAGATCTTTGCACACTTTTAACTTATTTATCACAGACCCCAAAGCTCTGCTGGCTGAAGCTGCCAGGATTTCAACTCCATCAAAATTCATAAACTCATCAAATGTAAACCCTAAATATTTATAGTGAGTAACATACTCCAGATTCATATTATCAAATTTTAACACTCTTGTGCTACACGGAGCAGATCTTTTCCTAAAATACATTAGAGTTTTTGCTTGATTTATAACAAATCTCCATCTACAGCACCAGTTATGTAAAACATTTAACATTGTCTGTAAATCCTCAGCTGTCTCAGCCAGCAGTACAACATCATCAGCATAGAGTAGGATGCCTACAGTCACACTGTCCAGGTGTATACCGAGGTTCAGATGTTTGGTTTCCAGAGCCAAATCATTTATAAATAAAGAAAACAGGCCTGGGGATAAAACATCTGCTTGTTTTACACCAAAGGGAATTGGGAGCCACTCAGTCTGCTCTTCATTCACCTGCACACATCCTACACAGTTTGCAAACAGAGACTTCAATGCATGATAGAACTTTCTATCAACTCCCGTTTGAAGAAGCTTCAAACATAACAGATCCCTGTCCACCCAATCAAAGGCTAAGTATATTTTGAGTGAAATCATCCTTTAAACCGTAAGTTGTGTACTTCAGTGATCATCTGTTGTAGCAGGTGGTTCTGTCTATAAATAATGCTCTAAACGTGCAGCTCTGAGAGTGCAGCTTCCGGAACTGATGTAGAGGGAGGTTCAGAGTTAGAAAAAAAAACTCTTCTAGCTGATATCAGAAATGAGGAAACGCTTGCAGTCATGACTGAGGTAGGTCTGTTATGTTAAATGAAGTCTTACTGCAAAGCTTTTCAGAGCTTCAATCAGAGGGAAATCATCTCTTTCTTAGATATACAAGTTGTAAACAGTGTTTTAGAAAGTGTACAGAATGACAAAGTTTTTGGAGCTGATATGCAAAGTTTCACTGCTGCAAACTGAATATTAACTCTTGAACTGTGGTGGTTTGACACAGGGGCCAACATGGACCAGTGTCTCTGTCCAAACGTCACTAAATGATTCATAAACGGATCACTTTATAACGTGATCAGCGCTAGATCTGAAACCGAAAGTAAAGAGCCTCACCCAGACTGTAGCTGTGTGTCGGTGCTGTCTGCCTCCTGGACATCTGGTTCTGGTTTGATACAGATTTTAGAGAAAGGAGGAGCTGCTTTTTAAACACGCACAAGTTAGCAGAATGATTCCACTTCGTAAAGTGATTTGTTGCAAAACATAACCTCTTTCCTGCTGTTTTTCTCCGACATTGAAATCACGTTTGTAAATGTCTGGTCTCGCGATGTTTAATAAAGTAATGAACAATATAAACCTGAGCTAAGCATGGATGCCTAACATTACCTGTAAAATGAGATGTATGCTGCCTCTACGGGTTTTCTCTAATTGTAGACCAGACAAGGACATTGCATGCGTTTGTTTTTTTTTACTCCAAATGAATAAGTTAAAGCAGCGAGGTCCTGTCAAGGTGTAGAGAGCTGAGGAGCAGGAAGAGGGAGAACCAGAGGAGTTAAAGGAGGATGGAGAGGAGGTAAAGAAAGTTCTAGAGAGGAGGAGGAAAACATGCAGGGACAGAGAGAAACCACCAGAGGGACATTAAGGAGATTAATCACCATCAGCTCTGTGATGTAGGAAGTGTGTTTGATAGGGTCATTACAATTTATAGTACTGAGTGTCCATAAAACGTTGTTTTTGTACTGTAAATTCTTAGTTTTTGTGTGTGTCATTGATATCTGAATCTTGTGTTAATACATACATACACACACACACACACACACACACACACACACACATATCGTATGAAAACAGATTGAATTTGTTGATTTTTAACTTTTTGAATGTCCTTGAACTACTTATGCTGATGTTATGCGCAATACAGTGGAAACAAACCCCAGCTGAATCCAGGCTTTAAATCATCAGAATAACTTTTTCTATTTGTTCCATTTAAATTTTTGTCATAAATTTTAAATTATAAACACATATATGTCTATTCATTGATTCAACTGTCAACCACAATTTTATTTGAATTGAAGAACTTCACTTTTGTCAAATATTGCCATTTGACAAGTGTGATGATTGGGATTAATTAATTACAAAGCCGACAATTCATTACATTATTTTTTTAAATCGTATCCCACCACTAATGTCTCTCTGTCTGTCTGTCTCTCTGTCTGTCTGTCTGTCTGTCTGTCTGTCTGTCTGTCTGTCCTTAGGCCAATTTGGTGTGACCTTCATCCATGGCTATTCTTTCATGAGGGACTTCACATATTGCTACGATGCAGACATTTTAGCTTCCAAATGCTCCAGACACTCTTTTTGTCTCAATACCTGGCTATAGGAACTGGAAAAAAGCTACTGAGAGAGAAGGGGGGTTTTCAGGACATGCAAAGTCTGAGCAGAACAAGTGGAGGAACTATCAGAGCTGTTAAAACTGATGCAACACTGTCACAGGTCCTTAACAACAAACACAGGAAATAATGACTTCCTCAGGAAATGCTGTTACTGAGAGCGACTCGAAACAGAGCACAAAGATTTTAAATGACAGGAAACCAAACCACTTTTATTAAATGTGATTGATTTAAAATAGAATAGAACAGAATAGAACAGAATAGAATACAATAGAATAGAATAGCTTTATATCATTGTACACAAAACTTGTACAACAAAACTGTTGGGAGTTTCTCCTCATAGTGCCCTTAAAAATACAAATATGGAATATGCATGACATAATTAAAGTAATGAATAGAACACTAAAAGTCTGCATGAACACACACTCATGTTGCACTGTCCCATGTTTGATCAAGAGAAAATAGTCCAGAAGTATCCATGGGGGTCACTCCTTTGAGTTTAAAAGTCTAATTTCCCACAAATTAAAACTGTTCCTCATCCAGTTTGCCCAGCATGCAGTGTTTCTGAAGAGACTGGTGCTGGTCAAAGTTTGGAGGGAGGCAGGACCTGAGGTGGAGAAGGACGAGCCTCTGAAAGCACTTCATAACCACAGATGTTAGTACCACTGGTCTGTAGTGGTTTAGGCAGCTGATGGTGGTTATTTTGGAGACAGGGACGATGGTGGCTGCTTTCAGGCAGGATGGGACAGTAGTCTGTTTCTGGGAGCTGTTGAAGATCCTCATCAGGACTTCTGTCAGTTGGTCATCACAGACCTTCAGCACATTGTCCAGTACTCCATCTGGTCCTGCTGCTTTGTGTGGGTTTACAGCCTTCAGCAGGACTCTGACATGATGTTCTGGAGTCAGGGTTAGGGTTAGGGTTAGGGTTAGGTCAGAGGAGCAGAGTTACTGATGTTCCACATTTCAACACTGGTCCTGATAACCTCATTGTTTCAGTAGATGCATTTGTTGTGAAAAATAAACTTTTGTTTGATTTTAGTTCAAAGTAGAATAAAGTTTTTAGTTATGAAATATTATTCTCATTTTTAATGTGTTCCTGTGATAAAACACTGGTCCCACCTTGGCCCTCCCTGTAAAATTTGTCTAGAACCACCACTGATGTTTAACCTGTGAAAAACTAATGATTGATGAAAGATTAAGATAAAATGAAGAAAACAAGAACTCCTCTGACCACAAACTATGAATTGTAATATAAATTAATGGGGAAAAAATATGATTTACAGTTAGCTTCTACATAAAAAGAAATGTTTTCTGTGATCTAAAGGTCTATCTGCTGTTTTTTATGTAAATTTTATTCAAATTTCTTGAGCGTTTTCTAAAAAATAAGTAAAAGAGGTAAATCCCCAACTAACAATGAATTGCTCAGTGTAGCTGTTTGACAGTCTATTTCACTGTACTGGAACTATCTGTCATGTAGTTATCATGATGTTTTTGGGGCTTTTTCATGTCATTTCATGCGTTGTCTTTAAAAACAACAACTTTTATCCTTAAACAGACATATTTATTTCATTTATTAAGGCAAAAAATGACCTAAAACCTTGAAAAAATGAAGAAAAGACACAAAATATGTACAATCTCTACATATGTTTCAGTAGAAGTGACATTTCCCTTCAATTTTATTGCATTTAAGTGAATGTTCTTTAGGAATATTGATGGTTCTAAAAGATATCCAGCTCAAAAGTACTCTGTTTTACAAACTGCAAACTTACATTCTGATATTACAGAACACACCTTTAAGAGCATTGATCAGTCTTAAATAAGAATAAAAATAAGGTAATTGATGATTCTACAATAATTAGTGTCTTCAAGATCTGGAAACTTAAAGTGTTTTATCTGATCCAGATGTTGGAGATCTTTGATGATCTAGAATCTGATTGGTGGATGACTTATGTTGCTCAGATGTACAATGATATTTCCAATCAGTATGTTCCTTGGTACATTTAACATGTGATTTATTTCAGTTTTCAGAACTTCATGATGCTTCGTCTAAACCATGGACTCAGCTCAGTTCCTTCACAGCTTTAGTTTTCCTTCTTCTAACACAAAACTGTTCAGGTAACCGACACACACCATCAAAATGTACATTTAAATACAAAGATGATTAAATATGGAAGCTGCTCAGTAACATCTTATAGAAGAACGTTCTAAAATATGTTTCCTCAACAAAAACGCCACTAGTAGTCATTTGTTTCCTCCCTTTAAAAGCTGTAAAATCCCAACCTGCTTTTCTCCAGGTCTTTCCCAGGTTGTCGGTCCGTCTCAGCCGGTCCTGGCAAAAGTTGGTGATGACGTTCTTTTGTCGTGTCGGCTGGAACCTGCTGTCGATGCTTCAGACATGTCCATAGAGTGGTCCAGAGAAGACCTAGACCCTTCATATGTCTATGTGTGGTGGGATAAAGAGGAACTGGAAAGTTCAAAGCATCCTGATTATAAAGGAAGAACATCATTGTTATTTAGTAAACTGAAGTTTGGAGACGTTTCACTGAAAATCTCCAAAGTGAAACCGTCTGATGAGGGAAAATACAGATGCTTCATTCCTACACTGGGTGAAGGATCTACTGTTGAACTGGTTGTTGGTAAGTTAATACTGAAAGTTCAAGACTCTGATAATTGAGGTTTGTCAGGTTTTCTAAACATATTTCTGTGTATGATCAGAACAAAGACTGTAGGAATGAGTCAGTGCTCCAGTTTTAGGGTTTGTTTATGAGTGCAGGTCAGACAGAGTGAGAGATTTTACAGTCAGTTAAATGGTTGATCCACATTCCAGCAGTTTCTCAGGTTTGTTGTTTTCCATGTCATCATCTCTGTGGAGGTGGTTTCCATTGTTCTGATAAAGTTAAAGCAAAACCTCAACCTCAGAAGCTCCTCCCTTGCAGGAAAACAGTATAAAGGCATCACAGCAGCAGCATTTTACAATCTAAAGCTACTTTATAGCACCAGAAGGTTCACATGTGCTATTTGTCAATGACAAAATAGGTTTCTGTGAATTTTGATATAATTGTTCTGGTTTATTCAGATCTCCTTCAGACTAGATTCTCTACATATGTAGTTTATAGATTCATACAGTGACCTCAGAAGATGTGTTCTTTTCTTTGTCTCATCAGTCTACACTCACTGTAAACATATTGTCACTGTTTTGGGGCAAATATTTTACAGTTTCAAGCACTAAAGTCTCTCATTTACAAAATAATTCAGACTCTTTGTTGTAGCTCCAGATTGCAGTCAGTTTTTAATCATCCTTCAGATGAATCTAGAACTAGACTGGAGTCCACTGTAGCAAACTGAACTGACTGGACATAGTTTAAGTTGAAGGAAGTTTCTGTTGTTGATCAAACCATGGTGAGGTAAAGATCAGAGAAGAGGATAAAACCATTTCTAAATAGTTTCCAGGAGCCTGGAGGCCTCAATAACTGAAAACTATCAGGACTCTTGATGGCATTAGCTGTTCAACCAAACTGATAAAATGAGAAAGTTCTGTTCAAGGAAGCCAGCAGTCCCTTTAACAGAGCTTATCCAAGAAGGCTTGAAACTTTAACTACCAGCATCTATTTCTCATTTATTTTATTGCTTTGTTGTTCATATGTTAGATGAAGCAGGATTCAGCAAACAGGTAACCTGAAAATTGAGAAAAAGTTTTTCACCATGTTCTAAGAAGTTGGAATTTAAACCAAACTATTAAAATGTCCTCAACCTAACCAAACAGTTTTGGTGCATAAACTCAACTAAGTCTCTAATCAGTAGCTATTGTTTTAAACGTGATATTTTCCTGAGCCTGAGTAGTTTTGGTGCCTAGATCTAATCAAACTAATGAAAATTATAGAAAAATCCAACAACAATGGTCCCACATAGGATGTAAACTCAGTCTCCATGTGGAAGGTCTTGTTGTTGACCTTTAGTCCCCTCATACTTCTTCAATCAACCCAGTATACTCAACATTACATTCCTTTACATCTCAGCTATATTCTAAGTAAAATTTTTTCAATGTAATTTCTGACCTGTAATATTAAAGGAGGAAAAGGCAACCAGGAAGTCCAAGTTAGAATATGGAACAATACTGGAAAATGGAAGCATCAAAGAGCAACAAGATTTTTATCAAAAAGATGGTAATCCATGTCACAACTTTCAGTTTTGCCTTGATTTTTGATTCAGTTTAGGTAAGGAAATAAAAAAAAGTATGAGGTTACAAATCAGCACACTTAATCAGACATTCTTTACAGATTGGAAATTTGGTTTAGTTTAATCATCAGGGTTTGGGGAAAAATCATCTTTTGGGGAAAAATCATGGTTTGGGCTACAATGCAAATCTTTTACTCCATATTTTTGTCCCAATGTAATATATGACTGGTTGACTGAAAAAAAGCAAAAATGAAGCATTAAAATACATGACAAAGATGATTGTGAAAAAGTTGATTTGTGATACATGAAAAACAAATGTAATTTGGCAGAAAAAGTTCTCCTCAACCAGAGTAGACAGACATGGATTCATGGTCCAGGTAGTTTGTATTTAACTTGACAAAATCTGTAGTTCACTTTATATGAAATGTCTCATTATTTCATGTTTTATGATTTCTGGTGATTTCTTAGAGTCCAGGTCCAGTTACATCTGGAAGATTCTTGGTTTTGCTGCAATCTTCATCCTGTCAATTCTAGCAGCTGTTCTTCTTTTTTACATAATAAGTAAGTCACACTGACAAAAACACAACAAAACAATAAAACTCTTGACCATGACAAAATATTGATGCTTTAATGGAAACTGAAATGAGAGGTTTCATTTTATTCTGTACAACTATCTGAATTATCATTCTTTCTATATTTAAATACTGATGATTTTATTTTTCTCAAAGGGACAATGAAGACTTTGGAAAAGAGAGTTCAACAAGTAAGTAGAGAAACAAAGTTTCACTGCTGGTAGATGAAGAAAGACACCAAGATCAGGAGATGACAGAAAGTAAAGTCAAGTTTGATGTAAACAAACAATTGTGGAACTAGAAAAGCACTTGGAGAGCGCATACCTCCGCCATCCCGTTTGTCTGTCTGTCCGTCTGCGTGTCTGTGTGTGTGTGTCTGTCTCTTTGTCTGTTAACAGCATAACTCAAAAAGTCATGGACGGCCATCTCTCAATTGTCCTTCGACCTTCAAAAAATTCCTGGATCCAGACGGTGATTCGGATCACCTCCAAAATCTAATCGATTCTTACTCATGCTCTTCCGGACATCCTGTAAAAATTTGGTGAAAATCCATCCATGACTTTTTGAGTTATGCTGTTAACAGACAGACAGACAGACAGACAGACAGACAGACACACACACACACACACACACACAGACGGACAGACAGACAAACAAACTCCGGTGATTACATAACCTCCTGGCGGAGGTAATAAAGGAAGAAGGTTTGTGTCTCTAAAGCAGATCAGACGTCAGTATTCAAGCTCTGACAGGAAGACAAGTAAAGAATCTGGACAGTGGAGAAGAAAAACCAGATGTAGTTTATCAATGAACAGAGGAAGTGGTTCAATACAGAAACAGAGAAGAACAACAGCTTTAGCAAACTTCAGTAGAGATCAAAGAAAGTTTATATTCAATAGAAACTCACAAGTTTGTATTTAATAGCGACATATTTGTTGTAACCAAAGAGTGTGAACCTGAACAGACGATCAGTAACTAAAGAGCAGGAGTCAAAGAAGCAGTAAAAAGAAGTTAATGGTTGTATGTAAAGAAACAGCAGCTTCTGGATGAAAAACACAAGATGGAGACTGAACTGTAGATTCTGTTGAGTTTTGATATCAGGATTTCTACTGTTGTTCTCTGTTTATTTTTTTCCCATTGATTGAGGATCTACTTCTCCAACCTTTGTTCTGTCACTGAACCAAAGTGTTGTAAAAGAGAAAATCAATGAACATTTCTCACATCTGGAACTTCTTCATGTCTGTTTTTACTTTTGAATCTCACCATCCTGATGTTTCTGAGTCAAATAACTGACATGTCCACTCAACATTACATCATGATGTAATGTTGATAAAATTAATGAAATGATGTAAAGATTGAACACAAGCAATGATTTTCTATTTATCGATTTTAAATCTGAGCATAAATCAGTCAGTGAAGGTCAGTAAAAGGAAGTAAAGTTTGGAAACATTGTGGTGTCACTTCCACTGCAGAAACATCCACATCCATCATTCTGAAAGCAACAATTATCTTCCTATACCACTAAACTACATTCTCATTTTTCACACAAATCTATTTTCTCACTAGAATTCTCAGACTGTGACGTTGTAGGAAAAGTTTAGAGTTTGAAAGAGCCACAAAGTTTCCTGAAGAAGACATAAAACAGAAACAGGACTTTCATCCAGGAGACCAGGATTCATGTTCCATGTGGAACCTTTATTCTGACACTTTGGTTTCACTTTCATTCACTGCTTGGTTACATTTCTGCAACCAGAACTCTGCAGTTAGAAAAACACCATGATTTGGGATCAAATATGAACCTTTCAGAACATGTTTGAAGACTTTCCTCCATTTTCTCTGTTACCAGGTTGACAAGAAATAAAAGAAAAGATGTTGATTAGAAACATATTAGTGAGAATCAAACATGTAGTTTAGTTAAATATGAACATGATTGTTGAGAGACAGAGTTACCTGAATTAAAATAAGGTGATAAAGTGAATGTTCCAAGCAGCTGGTTCAGAGAAGAACTTACTCACCATCTAAAGCTACAGAAACAGAGATTTAAGCAGAACTCAGCTATGTTACATGAACATGCTTTTAATGAGTCTCCAACCAATCAGAAGTCACACATTAATGTCATGTACAGATGTGTTCAGATAAATATATTGTTTTGTCTCTCTCTTGTTTCCAGTATAAGGATGAGAAGCTCAAGTCAATGGAGACTGAGAGGAAACTGAATAATAAGATCCAGAACATGAACAAGGAGGTTGATGTTTTCTCTCAAATCATTTATCTGCTCTCATCTCTCTTCTCTTTTCATATAATACTGGTCTGTTGTTGAGACCAAAACAACTTCAAATATCCAGAAGAACAAGACAACAAACAGCTGTTTTCAGATTCAGCTTCAGTTCCACTGTGCTCTCTAATTCTGATTTTGTTTTCATGTTTGGTGAAAAAATGAAACTAGTTCCCAGACAAAATGGAACAAGTTTGAAATCAGTTTCTTCTAAGGTGAACATTCTTCTTTAAAATCAGAAACTAAAACAGAACATGTGTTTGTTTATTTGCAGCTGGATGAAATGAACTTTGATACCAACTCTGACCCTACTGGGAGTGATGAGAAGAATCAACAGGAAGAGGTGAATGTCACCATCAAAACCTTTTTCAATCACATAACTGATATGTCTACTGAACTCACTGTGATGTAAAGTTCTAGCAGGAAAGTTAACTAGTTCACTGTTTATCAGATTAATGAAACGTCGTTAACTTTCTGCAGAATCAGATCAAAATGTTAAATTTATGGAAACTATTAACAGTGAAAGTGACTGGTGTCTATGAACTGAGTTACATTTGAGCATAAATCTAAATGATCTTGAACACAGAATAAACTTCAACAGTCCAGTTTGGTTCACTGTTACTTTCTGCTATAAACCACTAAAGAAACATCAACATCCATCAGTCTGAAAGTCCAATAATGTGACAAACACACAGAAGAAGTCACCATCTAAAGCTACAGAAACAGAGATTTAAGCAGAACTCAGCTATGTTACATGAACATGCTTTTAATGAGTCTCCAACCAGTCAGAAGAAGGAATCTTTCCACCAATCATGTCATGTGTATCTGTGCTTCAATACATAAACTGTCTTTTTATTCTGTCTCCAGTTAGAGAAGCTCCAGGATGAGAAGCAGAAGTGGATGAAGACTGTTGTAAACCTGAAGACAGAACTCCAGAACATGAACCAGGAGGTTTATCTGCTGCCATCTCTCTTCTGTCTCTTTTCAGATGAAACTGATTTGTTGTTGGGAACAAGACAACTTTAAACATCCATAAAAACTCATTTAAACATTTAATAAGTGAGACTGAAGTCAAGTTTGACTGCAGCAAAGTTTAATGTGATCACATTCCTCCTGTGTTAATGTGTTACTGAGCAGCAGGTTTAATGTTCATAGAAATATCAGACTTATTATCAGACTATTAGACATTTAATCTGAACTCAACCTGGAAGGAATCACTGAAACACAGAAATCATTAATTTAGGTTCTTTCATAGATCAGATTTTATTAGCCATGTCCCTGTAATGTGACTGTATAAACAGATGGGGGTCCCCACTCTGTCAGTGAAACCTGCCTCCACACACCTGAATAACTGACCTGTGTGTTGTCTCTCAGCTGAAGCTGGCAGGACCCATAACTGTAGAAGAGGTCCATAAATGGGGCTTCTACGTCCGTCTCAAGAACATTTCCTCTGAGGTAATTTTGTTTACATGTAGATGAACCTTCTGAATACTGTGAAAACATGTACAATAAGTTTTATATCAATATGATGATCAAATATATCCACAGATATTCTAAATGGTCCATTACAGTTTTTCTCAATTGATCAGACACTAACTTCCATTCTCTGCACACATTTCTCATAAACAGGACTCTGCTGTCCAAATGTTGGACACTATTCATGGTTTACACACAGTTTCCAAAACTCTTGCACTCTTTTTGCAAAAGACTGAACATGTTTTTTGCTCATTTGAACACACTTTTTCACTCATAGCACACATTTTTCAAAAAGTGAACACTAGGAAGCAGAATTGGGAACAGAACTGAACTGTTCCAACACTGCTGTCACAATTACAGTTTTCCTCTATTGCTAAGACACATTTCTGGAAAGCTGCTCTCCTTTTCCCTAAACTGTGAACACAAAACCCAGTTTTCAAGCTACATTCACCAAACCTCTGACTCTTCTTGCAAAACCAAACTTTCACCTCAAAACAGTTCAATCTGTGCTCAAAACTGAACTTTGCTGTCAAATCATGCCTCAAGTCAATAAATTAAATACTGAGCAGTCACTAAACACTACATAGAAAAAAGGAAAACACAATGCTCAGGACATGAAGCGGTAGAAATAAATGGTTATTTAGGCTAAATGCATGTTGTAAAACTAAATACCTGGGCATTTGTAACACTTGTACATAGAAAAAAGAATTAGCAAAAAAACATAAATCCTGTGCATTTACATGGAGCACTTGTACATAAAAATAAAACACAAAAATATACAAATGAAGTACAAAGAAAAGAAGTGCATTACTCTGCCACAGCATCATTTCTCTGTACTGGGTCAGACCACAGGACTTCATCTACATCACAGGACACATTTTCTCTGACCAGGAAAAACCACTGTCATGCCGTATCCATGCTGCTCTTCTTAGATTTCTGTCCATTGTAGTGCCTCACAAACCAGTGCTCTGGCTTATATGTACCCTCACATCATTAGCCACAAGTGTGATCAATTCTGAGTTGTTGTGTTCAACCGGTGACGCCTGAGCTTTAACTGTGTTTGACTTTTGCCACCAGTGCTCACCATTATGGAACACAGGTGCATCACAATGACAATGTGTTGACAAGATGTGTCTAAACAGGTGGAAAGGGCTTATGGTTTAGCCAAAAGAGTGACTGATTCAATAAGTGGGTTCAGGCAACTGAGAATTTGGTTCAGACAATAGAGTTTAGTGTTTTAGTAATTGAGAAAAACTGTAACATCAACATGTAAAGAGGTCATCATTTTATTTGTGGACACCATGTATGAAACACACACTGGAGATGATTTAGTTTTTCTACCTTTGGTGTCTAATTTTCCTTCTGCAGGAGATAAAACTGGGAGGCTGGAAGTTAGAACTACAGAGAAACAACAGAAAACCAAACATATTGATGTTTGATGAGTCATTAAAACTTCAGGCTGGAAAGATTCTCACTGTGAGTCTGAACTTTTCACTTTCTGTTACATTTTTACTTTTAAAAACTTCTCATTTTTATTCTGTCTGTAAATCTGTGACTGTTTTATTTACTACATTTACAGATACGGGACCCAGACTGGTTCTTCAAACATCCTGATGATGTTGACCTGCTGTGGTCAGACATGATGTACTGGAGGCCTGAAGACAAACTGCAGATGAAGCTCATCAGCAACAATGGAGAGATCTTCAGACTGCTGTAATGTAAATAAACATGAGAAACATCTTTTTTGTTTCTGCATTCATCAAAGTCAGCCTTTGTGTTTTTAAATATAAAATTCAACTTTTTATCATTTTTGTTTTATTTTCTAAAACTTGTTTTCAAATGTCCATTTTGTATTTTTATCTAATTGTTAAGGAATTGTGTGATGTGGAGAGAAGAATCAGGAGACAGACTCAGAGACTCTCTGAGACTCAGATGCTGATGCTGAGAATAAGGTTTACTGATATCAGGAGAAATGATAGAGAGTAACACAGTGATGAGAGCAGCGGCAGCATCACTTCTGAGGAGTCTCTCTGGCCTTGGCTTTACATGGAGTTGGAGGAATGTCAAATGTAGGTTACAGTCCAAGTATAGTGACATCTTTGTTCATTAATGGACAGTAATATAGTCATGTTTTCTTTACAGCAGTTGTCTCTCACTCACATGTCTTCCTTGGCAGGCGTCTGTCTGTCTCATATTAGGAACAGAGAGTTCATAAACATGTTTACAGCCTCAATTTAGGAGAAACAGGGTAAAGAGTGACAGCCTGTAGAGTAGTTTGGGGTGACTTGGTACCTACACTTGATTTAAGGATCTAAGGTGACTGCAGCTGGCAGAAGTAGCAGCAGATGGGATGTCATAAACTAACAGCTGTGAGGAATTACCTGAGTCATGAGAAAGAGTCATTTTTCCTTCACATTTATTAAATCCATGTTCAGTTCTGTGGAAAACTCATTAGGATTGTTGTTTTATCAAAGTTGTAATGAACAGAAGATACAAAAGAAAAGACCAGAAATATGTACAACATTAAAACAATCAGAACAAAACGTCTTCTACAGGTTAAAGTCAGTTTTTAGCTTCACCTCCTTTTGCTGTTCTTCAAACTTCATGTGTCGACTGTCTTCAGGTTTTCTTCAGTAATCTTGTATTTCATTGAATAAATCTTTTTTTTTGCCACTTAACAGAGTTTTTCTTCAGACTTGAACTGTTTTCTGTTTCTCTCTCTGCAGTGTCAGCTTGTTGTTCTTCTGCTTCCATCTAGAATTCATGGAAAACTGATCCTAGTTTTAATATCAGTTCACATCTGATCCCATCATTTATTATCAGTTACAGGAAATATTTGCAGAAACATGGAGAAAACCTGCTAAATATGTGATCAGCATCTGGATTTGTTCTTTCTCTTGTGTCTTTGTGTCTGATTTCAGTCCTACTCTGCCCCCTGCAGGCTTCATTCAGAATAACACCAAGTTAAACAGAGTCCAGATGTTTTTACTGCCGTTAAAACCAGGAAATCATAGAAAATGAACCTGTTTTTATCAGAGTGTGTCTGTATTCATGTAGAATGTCCTCATCTGGTTTATAGAAAAGCAAACAAACAGTCAGAGTCTGTTAACAGCAGCAGAGATGTTGTGGTTCTGCAGAAAGTCTGTGGAGGTTGTGGTCAAAGTTTGAAGTAGAAGAAAATAAACAGAAAAGATCAAATTCTCCTGAAGATGTTCATTTGTTCAGAGTTTAACAGCAGCTGCTTCAGAACAACAGGTCACATGTGTCCACAAACAGCAAAAGAGTTCAACAGAATTAACAACTAAAATAAATGAAACAGTGAATCCAGACCAAACACATCAGATGGAATGAACTGGTATAAAAATAGAAGAAAACATCCTAGAATGAACAATAGAAGCACGGTGGGATGTCGTCTGCTTCAAACTAACATTTCTTTAATAAGCTTTTTCCTGTGTTGTTGCAGTTTAATTTAATCAGACATGTTTGTAGTTTCTCACTCAAATGCAGCATCACAATGAGGAAAATGCTTCTAAACAAGAGGAACAGAGACAACAAGAACTTCTGTGCAGTCAGACCATGAGGTTCACTGTGTTTGACATTCAGCACAACATTTAGCTGTTTTTCTTCATTTAAATCAACGATTCCAGCAGAAAAGAGCTTCTGCTGGAAGTGAAGTCCATTAGTTTGACACGTTTAAAGGAAATAAAGTCAGAAAATCATCACCTGTCAGAGTCACAGCAGCCGTCTTCCTGCAGCTTAAAGAGGAAACAGACCTCAACAGCTCAACAGACGTGATGAAACTCAAAGGAATCAAAGTGAAGACAGAAGGAAAATGTTTTGTTCACTTCAGATATTCAGGGTTGATGACTGAGCAGGGCTGGAGTGGGACTCATTTTCAGTCCTGGACTTTCATCCCTCAGACCGGCCCACTTTAGATCACGACCTGTTCTTATAAAATCATGTAATTATAACCTTACATGTTGAGGCTACAATAGGGCACTGTTCTGTGAAGCCTTATAATTCAGTGTGTTTTTGTAAATTATTTCCAGATCAGTGCAGTAAGGGTTGTTTCACAATGAGGATTTATTCCAACATGAGTTCACATCTCCAACATTATTCTTTACAACAATATCAGAATCTATATTCTGTTCAAATAAATGTTCACAGACATCCAAACCTTAAAAATGAAATAAAATAAAAATGTTGCACTTTCTAAAAACACTCTCATCTCTTTTTCCTCTGAAAGGAATCAGTTCCATCACAACTTAGATTGAACAAACATGAGAACATCAGTTAAAGGGTAAATCTCCAACACTATTCTCTACAACATCAGAATGTATGAATTATTAAAATACATCCTGTGACTGACAGCAAAATAATCAGAACAACTGATTGATCTTCATGTGTCTCATTCCTAACTTGTGGTTCAGGTTCTGCTGCTGAGCTTCTCCCTTGTTCTCTCTGTTCCAACAGATCATCTGTTCCTTCACTGACAGCAGTAATCCTCTCATCACTACTGGCTCCAGGCTCTGACACTAAATCACATTTGAAAAATGCTCAGAATTCTCCCCTTTTTCCAAAGCCTTCTGATCACTTCAGGTCAGTTTCATTCATGTAGAGCTGAATCATCTTCTCATACAGAGCAGCTCTACTCCATATTCTTCATTAGATTCATTCTAATAATATTCACTCTGGACTTGTGGATCATGGCTGCTGCTTGCTTCTGGATTTCTTCAGACTCTGAGATGCTGCAGGACAAAGTTTCCCAGCATCATACTATTATTTAAATTATTATGTTCTACGCTACAAAGCCACACAATTGAGTTTGAGGACTTGTTGCAACCCGCGGCTCATTTTAGAGAAATAATCGCCGATTTCTGCACATTTATCTGCGTCTGTTTCCAGAGCTTTCCTCTTTTAATTCTTGCTCTTTCTGTTCTCCATCTTTCAAACACCACTGACTGTGTGCACGGACGTGTTACATCAGAGTGAGTCTGCAAACAATAGAGCTGTCAGTGGAGGCGGAGGCAGCACAGAGACAGCGGTACCACAGAATGATCAACCCAGTACCATAACGGAACACCGGGAAAAGTTCCGGTCCTCCCGGTTAAACACTCCGGGTCTGGTCACAGTCATGACTGAGGTAAGTCTGCTCCATGTGACTTTAAATTAAATCTTGAGCGAAGGTTTTTGTTCTCGCTTCCATCAAAGGGAAATCAAAGCCATATTAGCACAGGATTAGTATCACCTGGAAGCATTTTATTTTTTGTTTTTTTATGTCGCATCTTTCTTGGGTGAATTATGGAGGCTGTTGTGGAAATTACTGACAGCATTTTAGGAGCAAATGCAGGAGTAGAACGTAGTGATTTCACTTCGTAAAGTGATTTGATACAGCACATGACCGTGCTGCTGAAGTTTCCCCTCCGACAATGAAATCACATTTGTAAATGTCTGGTCTCCTGTCAGGATGTTCTTAATCCAGTCAGAAATGAGGGGTAGGAAGTTGTGGTCAGTTAGCTGTTTGACAAGAATGTCCAGCAGGATGATAATAAATGTTGAACTGAAATCCACAAAAGCATCCTGACATCGCTGTCCAGTTTCTCTCAGTGGCCTACGGTGGTGTGGAAGGCAGTGGTGATGGTATCAGCTGTTGACCCGTTTGCTTTTTAAGCAAACTGGTGCTGGTCAAAGTTTGGAGGAAGGCAGGACCTGAGGTGGTGAAGGACGAGCCTCTGAAAGCACTTCATAACCACAGATGTTAGTACCACTGGTCTGTAGTGGTTTAGGCAGCTGATGGTGGTTATTTTGGAGACAGGGACGATGGTGGCTGCTTTCAGGCAGGATGGGACAGTAGTCTGTTTCTGGGAGCTGTTGAAGATCCTCATCAGTACTTCTGTCAGTTGGTCATCACAGACCTTCAGCACATTGTCCAGTACTCCATCTGGTCCTGCTGCTTTGTGTGGGTTTACAGCCTTCAGCAGGACTCTGACATGATGTTCTGGAGTTAGGGTTAGGGTTAGAATTAGGGTTAGGGTTAGGGTTAGGTCAGAGGAGCAGAGTTACTGATGTTCCACATTTCAACACTGGTCCTGATAACCTCATTGTTTCAGTAGATGCATTTGTTGTTAAAAAAAACAACAACTTTTGTTTGATTTTAGTTCAAAGTAGAATAAAGTTTTCAGTGCTAAAATATCATTATTCTCATTTTTAATGTGTTCCTGTGATTAAACACTGGTCCCACCTTGGCCCTCCCTGTAAAATTTGTCTAGAACCACCACTGATGTTAAACCTGTAAAAAACTAATGATTGATGTAAGATTAAGATAAAATGAAGAAAACAAGAACTCCTCTGATCGCAAACTATGAATTGTAATATAAATTAATGGAAAAAATATGATGTACAGTTAGCTTCTCCATAAAAAGAAGTGTTTTCTGTGATCAAAAGGTCCATCTGAAGGCACCTGTATAGCTCAATGGGTTAAGCAGGTGAACCACATATAGGAGCTGGTCTCCGACGCAGCGGCCCGGGTTTGATTCCCGCTCCTGGCCCTTTCCTGCATGTCTTCTCCCATTTCCTGTCACTCTCTCACTTAGCCTGTGAAATAAAGCTGAAAAAGGTCCAAAAATAAAATTAAAAAAAAGGTCCATCTGCTGTTTTTGATGTAAATTTTATTCACATTTCTTGAGCATTTTCCGAAAAATAAATAAAACTGGTAAATCCTCAACTAACAATGAATTTCTAAGTATAGCTGTTTGAAAGTCTATTTCACTGTACTGGAATTATCTGTCATCTAGTTATCATGATGCTTTTTGGGGTTTTTTCATGTCATTTCATACATTGTCTTTAAAAACAACAACTTTTATCCTTAAACAGACGTATTTATTTCATTTGTTAAGGCAAAAAAAAAAAAGACCAAAATCTTAAAAAATGTAGAAAAGACACAAAATATGCACAATCCCTACATGTGTTTCAGAAGAAGTGACATTTCCCTTCAATTTTATTGCATTTAAGTGGATGTTCTTTAGGAATATTGATGGTTCAAGAAGATATCCAGCTCAAAATTACCCTGTTTTACAATCTGCAAACTTAATGTACATTCCGATATTACACAACACATCTTTTCAGAGTATTGATCAGTCTGAAATAATAATAAAAATAGGATAATTTAAATGTGAGATCATCGGTCATGAACTCTGATTCTACAATAATTAGTTCTTCATTATCTAGAAAGTTCAAGTGTTTTATCTGATCCAGATGTTGGAGATCTTTGATGATCTAGAATCTGACTGGTGGATGACTTATGTTGCTCAGATGTACAATGATATTTCCAATCAGCATGTTCCTCAGTACATTTAACGTGATTTATTTCAGTTTTCAGAACTTCATGATGCTTCGTCTAAACCATCCTTCACAGCTTTAGTTTTCCTTCTTCTGACACAAAACTGTACAGGTAACCAACACACACCATCAAAATGTACATTTAAACACAAAGATGATTAAATATTGAAGCTGCTCAGTAACATCTTATGGAAGAAAAAGCAACTAGTAGGGTCATTCTGTGTGGTTTCACCAGATGGTGGTTGCTGCACCGTTTTCAAATTAGTCTTAAATTTGTATGCCATTAGATAGTCACAAAAGTACTTTCTATGCAAAATTGTAGGTCTGTAGCTCAAATAGTTTCCGAGTTGTGGGGGTCTGAAATTTTCAGAATTTGGGCGATAAAAAGCCTCGCCAGCGTTTTTTGCATCTTTAAGTGGTTATTTCTCAGCCTCTAGACATACCAGAGAGCTATGAGTTGGTAAACAAGGCCTCTGCATGTAGCTAGTGCCCCACAAACATCCCCAGGTGTTTCCCTACACTCTGCAGGCCATGGGGGCTTGCTAAAAATGCTAAAAAATTAAGAAAAACCTACTCACGAGTGGGGTTTGGGACCTTAAAAGTACTAGAAATACTGCACAGAAGTGTTCTAACATCCCTGGTTTCCATTCTACACAAACTTGTGTGATAACTTAGCAAACTGGAGCTTTCTAGGTACCTCAGTTTGGAAAATATGAGCTCCCAAAGTTGGACGAGATTTTAAATTGGCTATTTTTGGTGGCAAAAATCTCAGTGTGGGACAGGTACCAGAGACCCCAAATTTTTCTACAAGACAGTTCCATCTGTCTTCTATCACTGTACAAAAAAGCAGCAAGGTTATATTTGTAGTTACTGAGATATTCTTACTCAAAATGGCATGGGTAATGTCAAAATCGTTTTTTGCTTTTCAGTACTTTAAATTGGGATACAAGTATTAGTAGTCATTCCAATGGTAATATTATGTATGTTTTGTTCTTTTTGAAATATTAGTTGTTAAAGGTGACTACCTTCAAAAAGTGTAATGGTAGAACTTAGGTATACCTAAGTTATAACTTAGGTATAGGTTCTTTTGCTTGTAACATGACATTGTACAATTCAATTTAACATGTTTTATCCCACTGCACTGATACTGTAGAATTCAACATTATTGTTGTTATTTTGAAATTAATCAACCATAAATTACTACAGAGCTCCCTGAATTCAAGTTAGTACATGTAATTTGTATGTGTAAGTAATAATTACATGTATGCATTGCAAATGGGTGTCAACATGTCATGATATCTACAGGTATGGCTCTAAACTAGACCTTGTGACACAAAAAGGGCATTACACTTTTTTTATTTTCAGTACTTTAAATTGGGATACAAGTATTAGTACTCATTCCAATGGTAGTATTATGTATGTTTTGTTCTTTTTGAAATGTTAGTTGTTAAAGGTGACTACCTTCAAAAAGTGTAATGGCATGTTTACACCCATTTGCAATGCATACATGCAGAGGCCTTGTTTACCAACTCACAGCTCTCTGGTATGTCTAGAGGCTGAGAAATAACCACTTAAAGATGCAAAAAAAACGCTAGCGAGGCTTTTTATAGCCCAAATTCTGAAAATTTCAGACCCCCACAACTCAGAAACTATTTGAGCTACAGACCTACAATTTTGCAAAGAAAGTACTTTTGTGACTATCTAATGGCATACAAATTTAGGACTAATTTGAAAATGGTGCAGCAACACCCCCAAGGAATATGTGGTCATTTCACCTGGAATGACCCAGTAGTCATTTGTTTCCTCACATGCCTCCCTTTAAAAGCTGTAAAATCCCAACCTGCTTTTCTCCAGGTCTTTCCCAGGTGGTCGGTCCGTCTCAGCCGGTCCTGGCAATGGTTGGTGATGACGTTCTTTTGTCGTGTCGGCTGGAACCTGCCGTGGATGCTTCAGACATGTCCATAGAGTGGTCCAGAGAAGACCTAGACCCTTCATATGTCTATGTATGGTGGGATAAAGAGGAACTGGAAAGTTCCAAACATCCTGATTATAAAGGAAGAACATCATTGTTATTTAATAAACTGGAGTTTGGAGACGTTTCACTGAAACTCTCCAAAGTGAAACTGTCTGATGAGGGAAAATACAGATGCTTCATTCCTACACTGGGTCGAGGATCTACTGTTGAACTGGTTGTTGGTGAGTTAATACTCAAAGTTCAAGACTCTGGTAATTGAGGTTTGTCTAATAATTGTTCTGGTTTATTCAGATCTCCTTCAGACTAGATTCTCCATGTAATATATAGATTCATACAGTCACCTCAGAAGATGTATTATTTTCTTTTTCTCATCAGTCTACACTCACTGTAAACACATTGTTACCATTTTGGGGCAAATATTTTATAGTTTTTAAAAAAACAAATCTGTAATTTACAAAATCATTCAGACTCTTTGTTGTGGCTCCAGATTGCAGTCAGCTTTTAATTCATCCTTAAGATGAATCTAGAACTTAACTGGAGTCCACTGTGACAAACTGAACTGACTGGACATAGTTTAAGTTGAAGGAAGTTTCTGTTGTTGATCAAACCATGGTGAGGGTTAGATCAGAGAAGAGGGTATAAACTATCTCTAAATAGTTTTCAGGAGCCTGGAGGCCTCAATAACTGAAAACAACCAGAACTCTTGATGTCATTAGCTCTTCAACCAAACTGATAAAATCAGTAAATTCTATTCAAGGACGCCAACAGTCCCTTTAAACAGAGCTTATCCAAGAAGACTTGAAACTTTAACTACAAGCATTTCCCATTTGTTTTATTTCTTTACTGTTCATCAAGCAATCAATCAATCAATCAATCAGTCAATCAATCAATCAATCAGGCCTTTATTGTCATTGCACACTTTCATACACAATGAAATTTCATTTGAGCTGCCCTGCCAATGGCAGCTCGGGCTGCAGCACCGTTAAGAGCGCGCCTGTCTTGAGGAAAAAAAAAACAAAGACATTTGGAATTGGGGTAGGAATAGCAGAGGGTAAAATGAAAAAAAAGGGTTTATTATCCCAAATAAAATCTCCAAGTTGGGAAATTCAATTTGAGAAGGAACCTGAAAAAAACAAACCCGCAACAGTCAAAGCATGACATTAGACAAGGTCAGATGAGATAAGGATGGGGGGTAATGGGAGGGTGGCTCAGCACAATAGTCAGTCTCCTATGCCGCTGCTGCGCCATCGGTGGCGCGCTGCGCACGGGATTCCTGCTCACTGTGCATCGCGAGAGGAAATCTTTTTGGAAGCGGCTTGGAGGGGGGGATGGGCATGTGTGTGTGAATGTGAGCTCAGTCCTCAGTTCATGAGTCCAAGTGTGTGTGTGTGTGTGTGTGTGTAGCCAATCTCCTTCCGTCCCAGACCCCGGTGTCTCAGTTCGCAAGGGTGGAAACACAGCAAGTTGCCATGGAGACGTCCTCGGATGGACCAGTCCAGAAGTCAACAGGTGTCCTTGGGAAAGTGGGGAGGGTTTAGGAGAGCTATCTCTTGGCCATGGAAAACTTCCAGAGGAGTTTGTTATTGTCCAGGGGCGCCGGAATGTTATCGGTATCCTTCTTGTTTAGGTGGGGGAGAGGAGCAATTTCACCTTCCCCCGAGCTACTCTCAACTTTTTTAGACCTCAGCTGTGGCGATCCTCAACTTGATGGCATCCACATTGCGACTCAAATCAATAGTCACACCAAGCAAATTGTCCATTTTACGTTTGAGTTCATCATTCCGGTCACCAGCAGCCTTTATCCGATCGTTTGCAAAGACCAGCAGAGTTTGGACGTTGTTTCTATCTACGGGCCCGCGATCAAGCCAATTATCAGCAGACCTGTCATCATAAATCCGAATAAATAAACTTCTTCCACATCCTCCACGGATAGGAGTGCCAGGCACATGACCCCCTTCCACTTCCCCCAGGTGTCGATCACGTAACCAGAGGCGAAACTCCCATCCGGACAGGTAGGCTCCCCTAAGCCTGTGCTCTTTGTGGCGACAATCTTGTCAATCGCATTGAGAGACCAGCTAATCAATTCCATGATCGGTGTTTCGAAGGTCCAGTGCCAAGCGATCGCTCCAAGTCAGACGAGACGAGACAAAAAGTGCAGCAAGCAAAAACATGAGGGCGAGGGGAGAAGAACAGAGATGGAGACGGAGAGAGGAAAAATGCAACCGCCTCCTACGAGAGCATACACCGTATTGCCAAAAGTATTTGTTCACCTGCCTTGACTCACATATGAATGTAAGTGACATCCCATTCCTAATCCATAGGGTTCAATATGACGTCGGTCCACAAGGTTTAGGAGTGTGTTTATGGGAATTTCTGACCATTCTTCCAGAAGCGCATTTGTGAGGTCACACACTGATGTTGGACCAGAAGGCCTGGCTCTCAGTCTCTGCTCTAATTCATCCCAAAGGTGTTCTATCGGGCTGAGGTCAGGACTCTGTGCAGGCCAGTCAAGTTCATCCATACCAGACTCTGTCATCCATGTCTTTATGGACCTTGCTTTGTGCACTGGTGCACAGTCATGTTGGAAGAGGAAGGGGCCAGCTCCAAACTGTTCCCACAAAGCTGGGAGCATGGAATTGTCCAAAATGTCTTGGTATGCTGAAGCATTCAGAGTTCCTTTCACTGGAACTAAGGAGCCAAGCCCAACTCCTGAAAACAAGCCCACACCATAATCCCCCCTCCACCAAACTTTACACTTGGCACAATGCAGTCCAACAAGTCTGGTTGTCCTGGCAACCGCCAAACCCAGACTGGTCCATCAGATTGCCAGATGGAGAAGCGTGATTGGTCACTCCAGAGAAGGCGTCTCCACTGCTCTAGAGTCCAGTGGTGGCCTGCTTTACACCACTGCATCCCACGCTTTGCATTGCACTTGGTGATGTATGGCTTGGATGCAGCTGCTCAGCCATGGAAACCCATTCCATGAAGCTCTCTGCTGAAGCTCTGTTCTTGAGCTAATCTGAAGGCCACATGAAGTTTGAAGGTCTATAGTGATTGACTCTGCAGAAAGTTGGCCACTTCTTGGCACTATGCGCCTCAGCATCCGCTGACCCGCTCCGTCAGTTTACGTCGCCGACCACTTGGTGGCTGAGTTGCTGTCGTTCCCACACACTTCCACTTTCTTATAATACAGCTGACAGCTGACTGTGGAATATTTAGGAGCGAGGAAATGTCACGACTGGATTTGTTGCACAGGTGGCATCCTATCACAGTTCCACGCTGGAATTCACTGAGCTCCTGAGAGCGACCCATTCTTTCACTAATGTTTGTAAAAGCAGTCTGCATGCCCAGGTGCTTTATTTTATTCACCTGTGGCCATGGAAGTGATTGAAACACGTGATTCTGATTATTTGGATGGGTGAGCGAATACTGGTTGTTGGTGAGTTAATACTGAAGGTTTAAGACTCAAAGTAAAAGGTAAAGTTGTAAGATAGTCCTGTCATCCTTTTTCTACTGTTTGATGTTTCCCTTGTTATCTTCAGGTACTGATCCATTTACAGTCATCACTTTAGAAGGACTTGGTAGAACCAGCAGCTCAGTGGTGTTACAGTGTGAGTCTGCAGGCTGGTATCCAAAGCCTGAGGTGTTGTGGCTGGACGGTGATGGAAACCTCCTCTCTGCTGGACCTACAGAGACAGTCAGAGGTCCTGATGACCTCTATACTGTCAGCAGCAGAGTGACTGTGGAGCAGAAACACAGCAACAAGTTCACCTGCAGAGTCCAGCAGAACAACATCAACCAGAGCAGAGAGGCTCTGATACAAGTTACAGGTAGTTTGTATTCAGCTTGACAAAATCTGGAGTTTAGTTTATATTAAATGCCTCATTATTCCATGTTTTATCACTTCAGATGATTTCTTTAATGTCCAGTCCAGTAACACTTCGACCACAGTCGGTCTGGCTGTTAGTTTGGCTGCTGCGTTCATCCTGTTCATTGTTCTTTTTGTTCACACATGAAGACAAAACAGTAAGTCACATTAATATAAAACTCTTAACCTTTGCAAAGTATTGAGGCTTTAATGGAAACTGTGATATGAGAGGTTTCATTTTATGATATACAACTCTCCAGACTATCATTTTTTCGATATTTAAATCCTGATTTTTTTTATTTTCTCAAAGGGAAAAGGAAAACTTTGGTAAATGAAAAGCAAGAAGAGCTTGAACGAGTAAGTAAAGAAACAAAGTTTGACTGCTGGTAGATGAAGAAAGACACCAAGATGAGGTGATGGCAGAAAGTAAAGTCAAGTTTGATATAAACAAACATTGATGGACTAAAAGAAGAAGGTTTGTGTCTCTAAAGCAGATCAGACATCAGTATTCAAGCTCTGACAGGAAGACAAGTAAAGAATCTGGACAGTGGAGAAGAAAAACCAGATGTAGTTTATCAATGAACAGAGGAAGTGGTTCAATACAGAAACAGAGAAGAACAACAGCTTTAGCAAACTTCAGTACAGATAAAAGAGTTTCTATTGAATAGAAACTCATGAGTTTCTACTTAATAACAACCAAAGAACCAAAGAGCATGAACCTGAACAGACGGTCAGTAACTAAAGAGCAGGAGTCAAAGAAGCAGTAAAAAGAAGTTAATGGTTGTATGTAAAGAAACAGCAGCTTCTGGATGAAAAACACAAGATGGAGACTGAACTGTAGATTCTGGAGTAAAAGATGGAAACTGTCAGGAAAATTCTTCAGTGGAGTTCTGACTTCTCCAAATAAATGCTCAGAGTTGTCTCTTAAGTCAAAGCAAAGTTTAACTTGCGCAAGGAATCACTTGAACAGAGCAGAGTCTGAACGAGTGACTGATAATAGGCGGAAACAGTTTAGTTTTTATGCAGGCACATGAACAAGTGACATTGGTATTATCAGTTTCTGAGCAGTCAGTTTCAACCAGCTGCTTGCAGGATCAACTTATTATATTTTTATGGTCAAAGTTAGATCATAGAAATTTTCTGGGTACATGGGGTTATATGAGTTCACAGTCACACAGTTATACAGTCGTTTGAAATCATAAAGAGTAATTAATGATAACATTTTTATACAGAAACTAACAAGTTTAGGTCATGATCTCAAATCCCTGGAATATCAATGAAGGTTCAGTAATTCTGACTTTACTTTCAGAAACAGAATAACCTGCATTCGATGATGTTCATTTTAGTTATTAATAAATGTAAAGTTTGATCTACTGTAGATTCTAACAGTTACAGTTTACGGCAGAAATGAGAACAAATCTGTTTAAAATCACTTAAATGTCAAATTATTCACAACTGAATCACTGCACAGTAACTGCATCACTTCTAAGATGAACAGTTGAATCTTTTCTGCTATGTGAAATTAAAAGTATCAGTCTCACACCTCAAAATCACAAAATGTGTTTCTTTACCTGCAGTTGAAAAGATATAATTCAGAAACCAACAATCAGCTCCAACAGGAGAAACAGGAAACAAATATCAACAATTATCTTCCTATACCACTAAACTACATTCTCATTTTTCACACAAATCTATTTTCTCACTAGAATTCTCAGACTGTGACGTTGTAGGACAAGTTTAGAGTTTGAAAGAGCCACAAAGTTTCCTGAAGAAGACATAAAACAGAAACAGGACTTTCAGCCAGGAGACCAGGATTTATATTGTTTGTGGAACCTTCATTCTTAAACTGAAGAAACTGAAAATAAGGTAATAAAGTGGCATTCACTTTGGTGAACTCCGCTGGTTCAGAGGAGAACTTACTCACCATCTAAAGCTACAGAAACAGAGATTTAAGCAGAACTCAGCTATGTTACATGAACATGGTTTTAATGACTCTCCAACCAAACACAAGTCAGACATAATGTCATGTAGAGATGTGTTCAGATTATTACACTGGTTTGTCTCTCTCTTCTTTCCAGTATAAGGATGAGAAGAAGACGTTTCTAGAGACCAAGAGAAGTTTGCTGGATGAGAAGCTCAAGTCAATGAAGACTGAGAGAAAACTGAAGACAGTGATCCAGAACATGATCCACGAGGTTCATATTTTCTCTCAAATCATTGATCTGCTCTCATCTCTCTTCTCTTTTCATGTAATACTGGTCTGTTGTTGAGACCAAAACAATTTCAAATATCCGTAAGAACAAGAAAACAAACAACTGTTTTCAGATTCAGCTTCAGTTTCACTGTGATCTCTAATTCTGATTTTATTTTTCATGTTTGGTGAAAAGGGCTGCACAGAGGAGTAGTGGTTAGCACTTTCGCCTTGCAGCAAGACGATCCCTGGTTCAAATCCTGGGCTGGGCCTGGGATCTTTCTGCATGGAGTTTGCATGTTCTCCCTGTGCATGTGTGGGTTTTCTCCGGGTACTCCGGCTTCCTCCCACTGTCCAAAAATATGATGAGGTTAATTGGTTACTCTCAATTGCCCGTAGGTGTGAATGTGAGAGTGATTGTGTGTCTGTATATGTAGCCCTGTGACAGACTGGCGACCTGTCCAGGGTGTCCCCTGCCTTCACCCGAGTCAGCTGGGATAGACTCCAGCACCCCCGCGACCCTAATGAGGATAAAGCAGTGTATAGAGAATTGATGGATGTTTGGTGAAAAAATAAAACCAGTTCTTAGACAAAGTGGAACAAGTTTGAAATCAGTTCCTCCTAAGGTGAACATTCTTCTTTAAAATCAGAAACTAAAACAGAGCACGTGTTTCTTTATATGCAGCTGGATGAAATGAACTTTGATACCAACTCTGACCCTACTCGGAGTGATGAGAAGAATCAACAGGAAGAGGTGAATCTCACCATCAAAACCTTTTTCTATCACATGACTGATATGTCTACTGAACACACTGTAATGTAAAGTTCTAGCAAGAAAATCCAATTCACTGGACTTTAAGAAAGTTCCTTGAAGACGTTTCACCTCTCATCCAAGAGGCTTCTTCAGTTCTGGTGGTGGTTGGTGTAAACCTATTCATATTCCAACGACCATCGCCAAGACCCGTTTGGCTCCTCAACGATGGTCGCTGGGAGCTAGGGAGTGTCAACGGGGGTCTTTGAAATGCGAATCTCACAGAAGTCATTAGCTCTCGTATGCTAATGGTGGTCATTAGCATGAGCTACTTCACATGAGTCAATCTGCTGAGGAGTTCTTTTGGGGAGTTTTGAAGGAACCTGATTGTAAATCGGTGAAAGATGATGTTGCAGACCACCGACCCCTGTTCAGAGATGGCTTCTCTACTTTGACATGGATGGCTTCTTTCACTCCTCTCTCAAACCATCTGTCCTCCCTGTCCAAAATCTGAACATTGGTGTGATGAAATGAGTGTCCCTCTTCCTTGAGGTGACGGAAGACTGTCGAATCCTGTCCTGAGGAACTGGCTCTTCTGTGTTGAGCCATGCGCTTGTTAAGTGGCTGTTTGGTTTCCTCTATGTAGAGATCTGAGCATTCCTCGCTGCATTTAACTGCATACACCAGGTTGCTGTTCTGGCTGTGTGGTGTGGGGTCTTTTGGGTGGATCAGTCTTTGCCTGTGGGTGTTATTTGGCTTAAAAAAGACAGGGATATGGTGTTTGTTGTGCAACAGACATTTGTAAACTCCCAAACTGTGCATTCTGCTGAGTCCCTTTCTACTTTTAAGAGACAATTGAAGACTCAGTTGTTCAGAGAACACCTAGGCACTTAATCTGACTCCACCTTAGGGGTAGAATAAGTCAAGTGGTCCAAAACCCTCGATATCTCTAGCCAGACTCTTCTCCTCAGTTGTTCCCTAATGGTGGAACAAACTACCAAACTCTGTGCGTTCTGCTGAGTCCTTTCTACTTTTAAGAGACAACTGAAGACTCAGTTGTTCAGAGAACACCTAGGCACTTAATCTGACTCCACCTTAGGGGTAGAATAAGTCAAGTGGTCCAAAACCCAGCACTTATTTAGCAT
>NC_067135.1:26614264-26792661 GCF_021347895.1 Acanthochromis polyacanthus
TTAATCTACTGCAGATTCTAACATTTACAGTTTACAACAGAAGTGAGAACAAAAATGTTTAAACTCATTTAAATGTCAAATCATTCACAACTGAATCACTGCACAGTAACTGCATCACTTCTTTTTTTTTTTTTTTTTTTTTGTCTGCAAGTCCGCTCAAAAAATGACACCAACCACTCATGGTGCCATTGCTCAAGCTTCATGTGCAATTTTTTTCTTCTTTGTGACTGTGACCATCACCGGCCCTCATGGCAAATTAACCTATCATGTTTATTTCAAGCTGTTTTCTACATTATGCCATTGAGGGCTGTGCACACCCAAGTGAAACATAAAACAAACACAGGACAGACAGAAAGGTGAGGCATAGACAGTGTTCTAAGAGAAAAGGTGCATTTTATTTGTTTGTACTCTTTAATTCACACCTTAAAACCATTTACAAATCTAAAACCCTTCACAAACACCTAATACGACAAAGTCCCAACTGGATCAATCATGAAGATGTCAGGAGGCCACAAGAAGGATAGATAAAGCAGAGCGAGATCCACAGGCACTAACCCAGCAACCTCCACTGACTCAGCAACCGGAGGAACACACTCTATTGAGTTTTGGTAGGTGCCGGTGTGGTGGGTCTGGCATGCATGAAAACCTCCACCAAAAGGAGGGAGCTGTCCCCTCCAGCCCAAGGAGGTCCACCCAGCCCCCCCGCAGGAGCCACCAAGCGGAGACCCAGCCCAGGAGCCCGGAGCGACCCCCCCCCCGACACAGCCAGAGCCCCAAGGCCCGGGCAGCAGAACGGGCCATAGCGGACCCCCACGGCGCCCCACCGGCCCACAGCCCCACTTCCCCCACGACCACCCGCCCTCCCCCCCATCCCCCCCCACAACCCGACCCCCCGCCCCCCAGACCCCAAACCCCCGCCCCCTCCACCGTCCCACCCCCCCGCCACCCACCCACGCCACCCCCCTCCCCCACCATGCCGCCCACCCACAACCCACCCCCAACACCCCCCCGCCCCCCCACCAAGCCACCCCCCACCCCTCGCCCAGCCACCCCACCCCACCCCATCCAACCACACCACCCACACCACCCACGCCACCCCTCCCACACCCAAATCCGGGAGGCCACCCGCTCACCGGAAAACAGCACCAAGGGACCGGGCAACGGCACCGAAAGGGCAGACGAGCCCAGCCCACCTCCGGCCGCCCAGAGAGACGCGACCCTGAGGGAGGGAGGGAGGGAGGGAGGGGAGGAGGGAGGGAGAGGAAGGAGCACCAGGGGAGGCGCAACAACCCAGGCCCTCGGGCCCGGCAGGGAGAAGCCCCGGAGATCACGCCAGTAAAACTATTGTGAGTTGCCCTGTTACTGAGTTCACCAGTTCCCCAACTGGTGAATACTCGCCCTGCACCGTGAATGTGACCCACCCAAGTGTATATACAAGTATGTGTGGTGTCTTAGGATTGGGGGGTCGGTGAGGCAGAGCACAGGGTAACGAAACCCCCACTCAGCCTCACCGCAAGCCCAAAATGTGAATGTGTATGTGGTGCGTTAAAATTGGGGGAAGAAGTGTCAGGGTGGGGGCATAGACGGGGGGGCCACAGCACAACACTGCACTGGGGCCCATCCCGTCTAATGACGTCCCACCCCATAACCACCCACCCCCCAGGTAGTGTGGTGCATTAAAATTGGAGGGGAATTGTGGAGTAGGAATAGTACCTCTCCACCCCCCCCCCAAGGGATATGTTGTGTGCCCTATGTGTATATTTACAAGTTGTATTGTGCGAAGCTTGTGAAGTGATTTAAGAGGAGCGATCAACGGGGCCCCACCCAGCCAGGCGGAGGGAGGTGCGCGCGCGCCCAGTGCCCCCCCATACACCCCCCCACCCCAATCCCCAACCCCACCCCCCAGCCCCGGCGCCCCAGCGGGCAGACGGCGCAGGCCAGGCCAGAGCGCCCCCGCGCACCGCACCCGGTCCCCCTCCCCCTACCCTCCTCCCCCTCAGCCCCCCAAGCCCCCCCGCCCCATCCCACACCCGCCCTCCCATCCCACACCCATCCCCCGCCCCACCCCCCAGGGGGAGGGCGGAAGGCAGGAGAAGGAGGGGGAGGAGGAGACGACAAGAAAGGAGAGGACAGGCAGCAGAGCGGGAAGACGAGGGGGAGGGAGGAGGGAGGGGGCGAGGGAGAGGGGACAAGGAGGCGGAGGAAGACGGGAGGAGGGAGGCGAGGGGGGAAAAAGGCAAGGAGGAGGAGGGGGAGAGGAGAGGGTACCACGGGGCACCCAGAGACCCACCAGGCCGGAACCGCAACCCCTAGCCGAAGAGCAACAGGCCATGCCGGAACAGCGCCGCCCCGAGCCCCCGGGCAACACCCCCGCACAGCACCCGCCGCGGGCACCGGGAGACGGCCGAGACGCATTGCGACCCAGCAGAGACCCGGGGGCAGCGCCCGATCCAGACGGCCGCCAGGCCACCACACGCGCCAAGGGAGCCACGGGAGGCCAACGACACCACACAAAGCGGCCACCCCCATGAAGAGAACACGACAGGCGACCCAGCCCGACCGGGCGCCAGACCCAGACGACCGCCGGGCCGCCATCCACGACATTTTTAGTCGCAGATGGCGACCCGGCGGGCGCCCAAACCAGGCACCCGACCGAGCCGAACCGCCCACCATGCCCCCCACAGAAGCAGCCACCCCGCAGGACGCCACCAGCCCCCACGACCCCCGGCCCCCGAGGCGACCCGGCGCCCGCCCAAACCGAGCGCCGCCCGGGGAACAAGGCCAACCACATCGAGCCACAGGGGACAGCACCTGGAAGATTAGCCAAGCATGCAGTAACACCAAGTTAGCCATTCATGCATATAGACAGAGGATCCTGGGGAGTTGTTGACTGTAAGTTGTCGTCGATACGGCCCGCTCGATCCTGCTGACAGCGACTGGGTTCCTAACTGAAGACAATCATTAGTTACACAATGCCAACATACATAAGCAGCAACATATATTGGGGTGATGTGGTGGTTTTCGCTAACAGGCAGAGTCAGGTTACCAGGTTTAAGTTAAGGTAGTTAACATACGGTGACCATGTTTGTATAAAATTTAACAACTGATTTTTATTTGAAGCAGAGATTTTCTCCATTGAAATGTGATTTATTAGGAGGTTCAACCAGAGATTAATGTTCAGAGATTGCTTATTTTTCCAGTTAACAAGGATTGTTTTTTTGGCAATGGCGAGGGCTACAAGTAAGGATTGAGATTGTTTGCGTGGTAGGTCCGTTGTTGTTAAGTCGCCGAGTAAACACAGACTTGGAGATAGAGGAATCCTGCAGTTTAAGATAGCGGAAAGTTTTTCTGAGACGTTGGTCCAGAAATTTTTTACGGGGGTGCACAGCCATAGAGCATGAAAATAAGTATCAGCAGTGTTCTGGGAGCACTGGAGACAGATGTCGGAGTCGGAGAATCCCATTTTGTTCATCATATATTGAGTAATATGTGTTCTATGGAGGATTTTGTATTGGATGAGTTGTAAGTTTGTGTATTTTGTCATTTTAAATGCATTATCGCAAATTTGAGTCCAGAAGTCTGGTTCCGGAGATATAGATAGATCTGACTCCCATTTAGAGATAGGTAAATGTATTGTATCAGTGCTTAAGAGTAACTTATATATTTTAGAGAGGGTTTTAGTTGTTGTCGGAGAAAGCTTTATGATTGCTTCAGCTAATGCCGGCGGCCGGAGCGTGCTTTGAAGTGTTGGGATTCGTTTCTTAATAATATTTTTAACTTGAAGATAATGTAAAAAATTCCCGTTTTTTATTTTGTATTTTTGAAGCAAGTTTGTATATGACATGAACGTATTATCTGAGAAGAGGTGGTGGAGATGTGTGATTCCATTCTGCTCCCAAACAGCTAAATGGAGCGGCTGATTGTTAACTTGAAAATCAGGGTTGTACCAAATGGGAGAAAACTTACAGGGCTCCAATTTAGAGTTTGCAATTTCTAATGCCTTCCACCAAGCGGTCAAGGTGGAGGAAATCATTGGGTTTTTAAAACAGTTATGTCGTTTGATGGATGTTGTAATAAAGAGTATGTCTGAAAGTCTGATGCTATTGCAATCCTTCTGTTCTAATTCTAACCAACAGTTGGCATCTACGGTAGGTTGTGTCCATAGAATAAGATATTGTAGCTGGTTAGCTAAATAATAATGCATAAAATTTGGTGCTTCTAGACCTCCTTCGGCTTTACTTTTCTGAAGAGTAGATAGACTGATTTTTGCTTTTTTATTATTCCAGTAAAATTTTGTGATAGCCGAGTCCAGCGACTGGAACCAGTTGGACGTTGGTTTGAATGGAATCATTGCAAAGAAGTAATTTATTTTTGGTAGGATTTTCATTTTGATAGTAGCTATTCGTCCCATAAGAGATATAGGGAGATTGTTCCAGCGCTGTAGGTCATTGGTGATGTTATCCAGTAATGGGGAAAAATTTAAGTGAGTTAATTCAGATAATTTAGGTGAAATTTTTATGCCTAAGTATTTTAAGTTGCCTGTAGGGAAAGAGTAGTGAGGGTCTTGGTCTGCAGGACTCCATGAATTTTCTGTGATCGGAAGTAATGTTGATTTTGTCCAATTTATGGAATAATCTGATAACTCTGAAAATGCAGTTATTAAATTAAATACTTCCCTTAATGAAATAGCCGGTTCTTCTAAATAAAGTAATATATCATCTGCGTATAAATTAATTTTGTGTTCTGTTGCCCCAGAGCGGATTCCTTGGATCCTGACATCCTGGCGCACAGCTGTTGCCAACGGCTCAATGAATATCGCAAATAACAAAGGAGAGAGTGGACAGCCCTGTCTGGTGCCTCTCTGTAAGGTGAAAGTCTTTGAGGCGATTCCATTAGTGGTGACAGTAGCTTTGGGAGAATCATATAGTGCTGACACCCAGTGAATAAATGACTCTCCAAAGCCAAGCTTATTTAGAACAGCAAAGAGGAAGGACCAGTTAACTTTGTCAAAGGCTTTTTCTGCATCCAACGATATGATAACTGCCTTTTTGTCCTGCCGCTGTGACATGTTAATCAAATTTAAGAGCCTTCTTACGTTGTTGGTAGAGTGTCGACCTTTAATAAAGCCGGTTTGATCATTATGAATAATTGTCGAAATTACTGTCTCTAGTCTAGATGCCAAGGCCTTTGCAATAATTTTAATGTCGGTGTTAATTAGTGATATCGGGCGATAACTTGATGGAAGGGTCGGGTCTTTATCTGGTTTTAATAAAAGTTTAATTGCTGCTGTGTTCATGTGAGGCTGTATGTGACCACTGGTTTTAATTTCTGTTACTAATCTAAAAAACTGTGGAGCCAGCGTTGACCAGAAGTGCTTCAGAAATTCGGCCGGAAAACCGTCTGGACCTGGTGCCTTACCATTAGGCATACTGTCTAGAGCACTGGACAGCTCATTTATGGACAGTGGAGCATCTAGGATATTTTTATGTTCAGTAGATAACTGAGGCATGTTTAAACTACTGAGAAATGCCTCAATATGCTCAGGGTTGGGTTTGTTATTTTCTGAATACAGATTCCTATAATAATTGTAGAAAATATGATTAATTTCTTCTGGTGATTGCGTATACTCACCAGTTGTCCCTTTTATCGCTGTTATGAGAGATTTTTCCCGATTGCGTTGGAGTTGGTTTGCAAGAAATTTACCTGATTTGTTATTATGCTCAAAGTTGTTGTATCTCAGTTGTTGTATTATGAACTCGGTCCTTTTGGATAACATCTCATCTAGCTGTATTTTTGTATTTTGTAATTCAGTCCATATCTGATTATTTGGGTTTGTTGTATATTCATCAGTTAGTTGTTTAATTTTATCTTCTAGATCTTTTTCTAATTTTTGATCTTGTTTCTTTTTATACGATGAATATGAAATAATTTTACCTCTAAGTACTGCTTTCCCTGCTTCCCAGAGTAAAGATGGAGATGAGTTTGGGGAGTCATTCATTTCCAGATAGTCTGCCCACTCTCTCCTTATGATCTTATCGAACTCTTCATCTTTTAACAGTGAGATGTTAAAACGCCATGTAGGAGGTGGTTTAAAGGTGAGGTCAGTTTGTAAGGACAGGGAGACTGGTGCATGGTCGCTGATAATAATGGGGTGTATTCTTGTAGAAGCTTTCTCGGTAATAGAATTATTTGTAAGAAAAAAATCAATTCTTGAAAATGATCGATGCACCGAGGAATGGAAGGTGAATTCCTTCTTTGTTGGATTTTTTAGTCTCCAGCTGTCGCCAAGGCCAAAATCATCCATATATTCCTCTATTACTTTAGCAGATTGAGATTGCCTTGTACGTGTTGTGTTATTGGAGCGATCTACTGATGGATTTAGGACTGTGTTGAAGTCTCCTCCAATGATAACAGTTGAATTTGCTGTTAAATCAGATAGTTGAGAGAAAAATGAATGAAAAAAGGCCGGATCATCATTATTAGGGGCGTACAAATTCCCAATCGTATATTCTTTATTAAATATAGTTGCCTGGATAATAATGTATCTGCCTTCTGAGTCAACTATTATGTCATTTAAAGTAAAAAGTAGCCTCTTATGAATAAGTATAGAGACTCCTCTTTGTCTACTGTTATAAGAGGCAGAATAAACCTGATTGAAATTTAAGCCAGTAAGTAATTTTTCTTCAGATTTTTGTAGGTGGGTTTCTTGTAGGAGACAAATGTCTGCTTTTAATTTTGAAAAATGGTCTAAGATTTTTATTCTTTTTGCCTGTGAGCGAGTGCCACACACATTCCAGGAGACCAGAGTTAGTTTATGCATATAGACAGTTTAAGTTCAGCCTTGGATGTATATCTATGTGAGCAGCTTCCTAATATTGGCATGTTATGAAATAAACTCAGTCTGCTGATAACGTTGGATGGGTGTACAGCAGGGTTTAGATCTATGATGGGTGTGGATAACAAGACTGTAAAACATGTCAAACGTGAGCACAAAAAACAAAGAACACTGGTGCCTCGACATATATAACACACAAAAGATTTACATAGGGAGTTTGTGTGGGGGGAGAGGGGAGGTGTGAGTTTAGGTGGTTAGGGGAAGTAGAGGGAGGGGAGGTAGACAAAAAGGTGAACAGAAGGGGGTCAAACATAAAACAGTGAGCCATTATTATAAGTAGCCATAGAGGGATTAAATACATATACATATATACATACCTTCATATATATGCACACAATATATATAACTGCATCACTTCTAAGACGGACAATCGGGTGTTTTCTATTGTGTAATATTAACAACTATCACTATCACATCTCAAAATCAGAACGTGTTTCTTTACCTGCAGCTGAAGGGAAAGAGTTCAGATACTAACGATCAGTTCTGGTGGGAGAAACAGAACAATTAACTCACTATAGTTCAAAATTCTAGCAAGGAAAGTTAACTCGTTCACTGTTTATAAGATTAATGAAACATTGAACTGTCAAATCCATGGAAACTATTAACAGTGAAACTGACTGGTGTCTATGAACTGAGTTTCATTTGAGCATAAATCTAAATGATCTTGAACACAGAATAAACTTCAACAGTCCAGTTTGTTCACTGTTACTTTCTGCTATAAACCACTAAAGAAACATCAACATCCATCAGTCTGAAAGTCAGATAATGTGACAAACACACAGAAGTCACCATCTAAAGCTACAGAAACAGAGATTTAAGCAGAACTCAGCTATGTTACATGAACATGCTTTTAATGAGTCTCCAACAAATAAAAATTTAGACATTGTCAATGTGTAGATGTGCTGAGATGAATATAAACTACAATAATGTTTAACATTTTGTCTCTGTTCATGTCTCTCAGTTAAAGGAGGAAGAACTGAAGCCAGAGGAGCAGCAGAGGAGGAAGGAGGCTGAGAATGCGATACAGAGACTGAAAGAGAAGCTGGACATGAAGAAAACTGAGGTTAAATAAACATTTATAAACTATCATCACTAAAATATCAGGTCCAGATGGAGTGGAGAAAAATCAGACATCTCAACCTTCTGGTTGTTCTTCCAGGTTAAAAACAAACAAACTGAGCTGCAAAGTCTCCAGGAGGAGAAGAAGAAGATTCAGGATGATCTGCAGAACCTAATTAAAGACCTGAACACCAAGAATACAGAGGTTTATTTATTTGTCTTCATTCATCTGTATTTATAAAGAAACCTGAACATCTCTGCTGTCTGAGGAACTGGATCAGAAAACATCATTTCCATCATCTGTCTTGAAGTTTTATTCTCATATTCAGTCCATTGACTGTATGTTACATTATTAGGTTGTATGATTGTGGTTCTGCTGTAACATGATAATCATGTCTTTCTTTTTCTCTCCTCTTTCCTCACAGCTGGAGACGATCAGAGAAGAGTTAGCAAAGTCTTCCCGGTTTTCTTCTTCCTCGGTATAATCACAATAAAACACTCTGAGTTCTACTACCATTAGAAAACAGTCCATCCATCCATCCTCTGTACACCGCTTAATCCTCACTAGGGTCATGGGGGGTGCTGGAGTCTATCCCAGCTGACTCGGGTGAAGGCAGGGGACACCCTGGACAGGTCACCAGTCTGTCTCAGTGCTACATATACAGACACACAATCACACTCACATTCACACCTACGGGCAATTTAGAGTAACCAATTAACCTCAGCATGTTTTTGGACTGTGGGAGGAAGCCGGAGTACCCAGAGAAAACCCACGCACGCTCAGGGAGAACATACAAACTCCATGCAGAAAGATCCCAGGCCCACCCCGGGATTTGAACCGGGGATCTTCTTGCTGCAAGGCGAATGTGCTAAGCACTATGTCACTGTGCAGCCCGAAAACAAGACTGTAATCATTTAAACTGGATTTTTTTATGTTCCCCACAGGACAGAAAAACCTCAGAATATTCAAACAAAGCCCAGAAAACAGTCATTTATTGATAAATCTCATCACTAATAGGTTCGATATTATGATATGTCCATTATTTTAGCATAAAATGTCTCATTGCTGGATTCTATGCTCGTTAGTTATTTATTTTTGCATTAACAGATAAACTTTACAACACTTAATGACTTTAACAAAGTCAGAGAGCAGCAGAGAGATTTTTATATTCAGTCTATCAGAGACATGAAACACTGAAGGAAAATGTTTCTGTCCACATGACTGAAAAACACTTTAGACACTGAAATAGAGAATTTCTACAAGAACATACCAGGATTTATCATGTGGTATTCAGCATTTATCAACAGGTTTCTTTATTTTTTGCATTTTATGTTCAATCATGTGTCTTTATGACAGACGAACAATGATGATGAGAAGAGAATACTGACGGAAATAGAAAACCTCAACAAACAGCTGATGACCAAGAACATGGAGTTCCAGAACAAAGATAAGAAGGTTCATATTTTCACTTTTTTTAAAAACCCAACTTTCTTTGTACTCTGTGATCTAGGATATTTATTTTCTACTGAATTTACTGATTTCTATGTTATGTTGAATCAGAATTCTTCAGGTCACATGTCAGGACATCACACTGAGGAACCAGCGTCCTACAAATGACCTTTTAAACTTCTCTTATATTCTAGTTTTCTTGGTTCAACCATCATCAGTGACTGGGTTGTGTTCAGAGGCATCTTTTAGTGTCAGGAGGAGGTCGGGGTGGATGGAGGGTTTACAGAGACCAGAGTTCACATTCAGACAGTCTCTGGTTCAGTTCAGTTGGTTGAAGTCAGAGAAAGATGCTGGTTTTAGTTATTTATAAATCAACATGTTGTGTCTGAAGTCTTTCCACAAACTAAGTCTAATAATGAAGTAATCACTACAGGTGAAGATTTTACTGCAGGACTGGATGTTTTGTAAGGAAAAAGTAGGTTTTCACTGAGTTCCTCATGTTGTTAGAAAAGTTAATCTTGTCTCAGTTACATTTCCACATTTTGGTTTTGAAGTTTTGTTATTGTTGTATATTTGCATAAAAAACAGATTTTCTTAGACACAAAGTTGCACTGCAGGCTTTATTTCCTCCAAATTATAAAGTTCTACATTCTGATCTTGCAGAAACATTTATTTGTTCTGCTAAAACATGGTCCATTTTTCTAACCAAACACACTGCTGCTGAAAATTAGCACCAGATACAAATGTGTTTCCAAGAGACCTGGTCGAACAATGCTGATAAAATGAGTTTTGTATTTTTAATTCATTTTTTATTTTTAGTTTTAGTTTTTTTTAAATACATCAAGGGCGGATGAAGTGCTTGAAAATGAAGCCGGGACTTCGCATTGATCACTTTCTTCGGAGAGAAAGGTCAAGTCAGGCGAATGAAGCTCGGTGGCAGGATGTAAGCCCCAGTCCACCGAGCATCAGTACCCTACAGGTGGAAAATAAGTCAAGCACAACATCAGAGAACTTGGAACCAAGCCACGTGCAACCTGCTATGGAGAAGAACATGCAAGGTCACAGGCCTAATGTGAAGTGGCCAAAGTCCAACAGCAAGATGGAGTGGGCAACAATTGATGCAGACCTGATCAAGATCCTGGACGGAATCAAAGGAACTGTGGAGAAGAAACTGGAGAAAATGGGAGATCTGATCTACTACTACGGAGTAGAAAGGTTTGGAAAAAAAGAATCCAAAAAGGATATGACATCAACAACCCCTCCCAGGGTCCAGAAGGCAGAAAGAAATCAAGTGTCTTGTCAGAGAAAGAAGGGAATTGAGGAAGCAATGGAAGAGAGCCGCATTGGAGGAAAAAGTGGGTATTGACCTCCTTCAAACAGACCTGAAGAGACACCTAGGAAGACTGCGGAGAGCTGAAAACCTCAGGGCTCGACGAAAGAGGAAGGAAAGTATGAGAACATCCTTCTACAAGGATCCCTTCAGATTTGTGAAAGGACTGTTCACAAAAGAAAAGAGTGGGTCACTTAAGGTACCAAAGAGGGAGTTAGAAGACCACCTGAAAGCAACTCATACAAACAGCCAAAGATATGAACAGAGGAAGATACCATCTGACATGCCACCAATTCCTCAACCAGAACACCAACTGGATGACAGTCCTCCAAGGTGGAGTGAGGTTGAGGAAGTTGTGAGGAAGTCAAGGGCAGCTTCAGCTCCAGGACCAAACGGAGTTCCATACCGGCTGTATAAAAACTCCCCAAACATACTGCGCTTTCTGTGGAGGCAAATGAAGGTGATATGGAGGAAGAAAATCATCCCAAAAGCTTGGCGAAGAGCGGGGGGAGTGGTCATCCCCAAGGAGAAGGATGCCTCAAACATCGATCAATTCCGGCAGATAAACCTGTTGAATGTGGAAGGGAAGGTCTTCTTTAGCATTGTTGCTCAAAGGATGACAGCATACCTGAAGCAAAACAACTTGATTGACATGTCTGTGCAGAAAGCCAGAATACCTGGTTTTTCAGGATGCTTGGAGCATACAAGCATGATATGGCACCAAATCCAATCTGCCAAAAGGGAAGGAAGAGACCTGCACGTCTTATTTCTGGACCGAGCCAATGCTTTTGGATCTGTCCCCCATTCTCTTATCTGGACAGCCTTCAACTTCTTCCACATCCCAAATACCATCACGAACCTGGTGAAAAACTACTTCCGAGATCTGCAATTCTGTGTTAAAACAACACAGTACATAACATCATGGCAATCTTTGGAGGTGGGAATAATGGCTGGATGCACCATCTCCCCACAAGCCTTCACCATGGCAATGGAAGTGATCATTCGTGCTTCAAAATGGGTTGTAGGAGGAGAACGGCTGAAGTGTGGACAGCGTCTACCTCCCATTCGTGCCTATATGGATGACCTGACCACTCTGACCTCAACCGTTGCATGCACCAAACATCTGCTAGGAAAGCTTCATTATGACATTACATGGGCACGGATGAAGTTTAAACCCAGCAAATCCAGAAGCATGTCCATTGTCAAGGGGAAACTCATTGACCAGAGATTCCACATCAATGATACACCCATTCCACTGGTGTCGGAACTGCCAGTGAAGAGCCTAGGGCGATCTTACAACGCAAGCCTCAAAGACTCAGACCAGAGTGATCAGCTGAGGGAAGAAACCATCAAAGGCCTTGTCAGTATAGACAAGACCTGGCTTCCTGGGAAGCTGAAACTGTGGTGCCTCCAGTTCGGATTGCTCCCTCGCTTGATGTGGCCTGTAACGGTGTACGAGATCCCCATGACTAAAGTCGAGAAACTGGAGAGGACAGTCAGTTCATACATAAAGAAGTGGCTTGGGCTCCCGCGTTGCCTCAGTAACATCGGTTTGTATGGACATGGTGCTCTGGAACTGCCCATTTCTAGCCTCACAGAGGAGTTTAAGTGCACCAAGGTGAGGCTGGATATGATCCTGACTGAGTCTCAAGATGATGCGATCCGAGCAGCTGCTCCCAGACTGGTAACTGGGAGAAAATGGATCCCATCTGAGGCCGTGCAGCAAGCAAAATCTGCTCTCAGGTATGGTGACATCGTAGGACAGGTGCAGTATGGAAGAGGTGAATTCGGACTTGGTACAAGTCGACCCACATGGCATAAGGCAACATCAACCCAGAGGAGAAAGCTAGTAGTGGCTCAGGTGCAGCAACAAGAGGAGGCAGACAGATGCGTAATAGCAGTCGCACAGTCTAAACAAGGCCAGTGGACTAACTGGGAAAATCTGGAACATCGTAAGCTCACGTGGAAGGATCTTTGGGAAATGGAAGGAAGCCAGATCAGCTACATCATCAGAGCCACCTATGATGTTCTTCCCACACCCAAGAACCTCAACCAGTGGCTTGGAGAAGATCCCTCCTGTCCACTCTGTCAAATCCCTGCAACACTGAAGCACATCCTCACCGGCTGCAACACCAGTTTGTCCCAAGGTCGCTACACCTGGAGACACAACCAGGTCCTTAGACAACTGGCGATCGCCCTGGAAGAAAGGAGAACTTCCAATAATGCTCTCCCTCCCTGATTGCCTGCAAATACCACCTCATTCCTAAAAGCAGGACATCTCCCAGCAAAACCATCTGCAAGAGTGATGGCAACCCTTCTGGACTCTGCCAGGGACTGGAGGATGCAGGTTGACCTAGACCAGAAACTCATCTTTCCACCTGAGATCGTTACAACTAGTCTCAGGCCGGATTAAGACTAGTTGTAACAACCACCTGGTCTTGTGGTCATCCTCCCAGAAGTCTGTGCGCAGGGGTGCCCACCTGAAGACCCCAGTGAAGTGTTTGCCTCTGGATGGTCACTTTGCACCCCTCCTCCACCTCCCCCGACTCAATACCAAGTGCTGATTAATCTAAGGGATTGTACCATCTAGTCCTATGAGCTCAATTTTTTATCTGTCAGATATTTCAGTTTGTAGTATAAGATAAAAATTTAATGTCTTTTTTGTACCTCTTTCTCTTTTCTCTCCTTCTAGTGTGAAGAAAAACAAGTTGAGCTGAAGAAGCTTCTGGATGATCAACAGAAGATGGAGACTGAACTGCAGATTGAGGAGCAACAACTGGGAGCTAACAAGGTTCAGGTAATTATGTTGAAATTTAACATAGTTTGTACAGTTCTGAGATCAGGATTTCTTCTGTTATTGTCTCTTTAGTTTTATTTTGTTCTGTCTATTGAGGATCTTCTTCTCCATCCTTTGTTCTGTCACTGAACCACAGTGTTGTAAAACAGTAAATCAATGAACATTTCTCACATTTGGAACTTCTTCATGTCTGTTTTCACTTCTCTGATGGACAAAAAAAATATGTCAACAAACAGCTTCAACAGAAGAAAGAGGAAAAGAAAAAGGCTGAGAATGAAGTGAAGATCCTGAAGAATAAACTGGAAGAGGTAAATCTCACAATCACAATCTTCATAAAATATTTTAATAAAACCTCAACTTTTTCTGGAATATTGATGAAGGTTCAGTAATTCTGACTTTTTTTTACCTGCAGCTGAAGGTAAGTAATTCAGATACCAACAGTCAGTTCTGGTGGGAGAAACAGAAAAATTAGGTTAAATTTCTGCAACCAGAACTCTGCAGTTAGAAAAACACCATGATTTGGGTTAAAACATGAACCTTTCAAAACATGTTTGAAAACTTTCCTCCATTTTCTCTGTTACCAGGTTGACAAGAAATAAAAGAAAAGATGTTGATTAGAAACATATTAGTGATAATCAAACATGTATTTTACTTAAATATGAACATCATTGTTGAGAGACAGAGTTACCTGAATTAAAATAAGGTGATAAAGTGAATGTTCCAAGCAGCTGGTTCAGAGGAGAACTTACTCACCATCTAAAGCTACAGAAACAGAGATTTAAGCAGAACTCAGCTATGTTACATGAACATGCTTTAATGAGTCTCCAACCAATCAGAAGTCACACATTAATGTCATGGACAGATGTGTTCAGATAAATGTACTGTTTTATCTCTCTTTTGTTTCCAGTGGACGGAGACTGAGAGAAAACTGAAGACAGTGATCCAGAACAAGATCCAGGAGGTTCATGTTTTCTATCAAACCATTGATCTGCTCTGATCTCTCTTCTCTTTTCATATAATACTGGTCTGTTGTTGAGACCAAAACAACTTCAAATATTCATAATAACCAGACAACAAACAGCTGTAATCTACAAATATCCATACAAAAGCTAATTGGAAGAATTAAATCTCTGAGACTCAGTTTTGTGGCTTCATTGACTCAATGACATAAACTTCATTGTTCATTTGGAGAAGTTTTGATAAACTCTTAATTTTGTGGCTGAAAGTTTTGAGAGAAAATATTTCAGAGTGAAGAGACATTTGTCAAAGTACATGTTGAATGAAATGCTGAAGTCATGAAGTCAATGCTGTATTATTATTACCTGAAAAAAGATGTGTTTTTTTTTGTTCTCAGATGGAGGAGATCATTCGAACCAACTCCGCCGGTGGGAAATCAATGATAGCACCCATAGCTGTAGAAGAGGTCCACAAAAGAGGTCTCTACATCTGTCTCAAGAACATTTCCTCTGAGGTAATGTTTACATGTAGATGAACCTTCTGAATACTGTGTAAACATGTACAATAAGTTTTATATCAATATGATGATCAAATATATCCACAGATATTCTAAATGGTTCATTAAATAACAGCTAATGCTGTTAACATCAGAGTGTATTTTGTCTGTCGGTCAACATGTAAAGAGGTCATCATTTTATTTGTGGACACCATGTATGAAACACACACTGGAACATTATTTAGTTTGGTGTCTAATTTTCCTCGTGCAGGAGATAAAACTGGGAGGCTGGAAGTTAGACCTACAGAAGAACAACAATAAACCAGCCACATACAGATTCAAAAAGTCATTAAAACTTCAGGCTGGAAAGAGTCTCTCTGTGAGTCTGAACTTTTCACTCTGTCACATTTTTACTTTTTTAACTTCATTCTCATTTTCTAAAAAAAAAAATTCTTTGTAAATCTTGGCTTTTGCATTTACTACATGTATAGATTCGGCAGTCCAACTGGTACAGAAAAAATCCTGATGCTGTTGATCTGGTGTGGTCAGACATGATGTCCTGGATGCCTGAAGACAAACTGCAGATGAACCTCATCAGCAACGATGGACAGATCTTCAAACTGCTGTAATGTGAACAAACTCGTATTCGTAAGGAGCAGAACATTCCAGAGCAACACACAAAGATCAAAAGACCCTTTCTCAAAGCCGTAAATTTGGTAAGACATCATTTCAGGAGACAGCTAACCCAAAATTTCCCTCCAAATGGAACATCTGCTGATGAGATGTTTACTACTGAAGGACCACTCACGGCACTTTTGGAAACAACAGGATGCCTCCTACGTCCACCAGAATCTGATAAAGGTCATTGTGACGGCCCTCTGCTGGTGCTAGTTGGCCTCTACTCACGTTCATTTGTGTTAAGGTGGATTGGAGGAGGCGCTGGTGGCGTTCTGGGGACCCGGCAACACTTCCGGCCCGGCCTCGTTAAAAGCCGGTTTCCGCTGTGTTTTGAGGAGCACGAGCACGAGGACAAGCGCGGGCGAGAGCGGGGAAGCGGCAAGGACGTGTCGGTTCTCTCCGTCGGCTCCTGGATGGAGTCGACCGCCCGGGTTGTTTTCCATCCTTCGACACACATACGCCATGCTACGCCGTTCTTCTTTATTCAGATTATGTTTCATGTTGTATTCTTTTGTGCTAGTTTTTGCATCCAACGACACACACACCTGATGCAGGTTATCTCACTGATTACATCCAACATGCATTTCAGCTTACCTTTCACTACACTTCACTTACACTGACGACATGCAGATACCGTTTGTTTTCTTTAAAAGTTTAATTATAGTTTAAATAAATCATTTGAAACTATGTTGTGTCCTTCCCCCTGTTCTTTGTTGCAGCCTGTGAGCCAGGGTCGTAACAGTCATAAAGAAAACCACACCTCTTATCTGCAGGATCGGCATTCTGACCTTCTGATATCCGAACCTGACACACAGAACCTTCTACACAGGAATGAATAGAAGAGTTTAAATTAGAACATTAAAGAAATGCACCATCATCGGAATGATGATCTGGACTCAGTCTGTGATACCAGGTTGATCAGGACCAGGATGGAAGAAGAACACATCCAATCTGAAGTGTTTGTGGAGAAGAACAAACAAGATACCAACACCTTCTCCTCTCTCTGTCACAGACCACAGCCAGAAAAGTCACTGAGAGACTATTTATTCTAAGAATATATTCTCCCCATGTCGTCTTTTTCTTTTTATTACTGAATGTATATTTTTGTGCTTACGCTATATTATGAGTTTACTTTAATGTAGCCTAAAGTCTACAATTTGTCAGTTTATTTTTATGTTTACACCTTTTAATATTATCTCGGGAACCATATGGGATAAACATAATGTGTTTGGTGTCATTTTAATCATTTATTTGGTGTTATTTCAGATCAGAAGAAAAACAAGAATGTAATTTAAGCTTTGGGAAAAGTTCAGCTTGGGTCTGTAGCTGGGTTTGTAAGAATGAGCTTTTAGAACATGAGGATCTTAGAAGAATGCAACTGTACTTAAGAATTACTTAAGAATTACAACAGTACAAATATTTTCTTGATCATTATGAGCTTTGACTCTTAGTGTTTTTGCTTAGCACACTTTTGTAACACAAACCTGTCAAAGTGTCTTCGTGTCTCTGCGTTCCTGAACATCTCATCTATCAGATCATTACAGCTCCACATCCTGCAGTGGCCTCCCTCTCACTACTACAGAGGCTACATAAGTATCACTTTCCTTCTGCTAAACGGGCAAATTTACAAAATACAATTGGTTTACCAATTTTCAAAGTCATTCTAAATTCATCACCTTTTCTACCAACTGCTTCCAGTGATGATCACAGTTCATTAGTTTATCTGCATTTATTCATTTATTTATTCACTGTCTGTTGTTGTTTATTATTTGTTCGTAGAATTAGTTAATAAATGTTTGGATATAATTTTCACCGGCTCAATCATGTATTTCCTTGTTTTGGGAACTGGAGGTCAATGAAATCAGAGTTTACGACTTTCATAATGAGACTGATCCACTTCATTTTGATCAAAATCTCTTTGAGACTTATTCTAAATTGATAATTTCCTCAGAATGAGGATGGTACCCCTAAATTAACAAATTAACACTAAATTTCTAAGTTCTGGATAGGATGTACTGTGGCTTCACAAGCTCCAAAACATGGTAGAAACCTGTATTCTCAACATGCATGTCAGAAAATGTGTTGTAGATCAGCTGCAGTACCTGGTTGTTCTACTCCAACTACGGGTAGTTTAAGTTTTCAAGCCAAGCCTGTTGTGAGGGTTTAGCTAGCAAATGGCACCATGACAAAGACTTATGGGAAGCCTAATGATGTTCAGCCAAGACAAACCAGGATTGATGAGGACAGAGTTCATTCATTTAACATGATGGGATACCTAAAAGATTGCATCTGGTGAACTTCCAGTGTTGAGAGTAAAGGTCAGGGCATGGGCTTAACAAATCTTCAATATATTTATTTTTTTAACAGAATTTTAAAAAAAAAATATTGCTATGAACAAAAAATGTCATTACTGCAGTATCATGCTATGCTGAACAGCGGTTTAATGTATTAGTAGGTCCATTAAGCTCAGTCTACATAAAACTACATTTCAGACTGGACACTTTGTCAGAATTAATCGTTTATTTCACAATGACATGTTTTTGTATTTGATGGTGACTCTGAATGATGCTTCCTCAATGGATCAGAAAGCTTGCAGCTTATAGAGATGTCATGACAAGATTCAAACTGCTCCCAGCTGTTCCTCGTCGTCTTCCACCAAGTGAACAGAGTAGATGCAGAGGTGTGCTGCAGACCTCTTTGTAAAATTGTAAGTTTTGATATTGAACCATCAAAAAGTAGGAGGTTGGGAAGGACGGGGAGATTTACAGATCTGTAGAGGCTGGTATAACAGCAATGTGGTGAACATGGAGCAGACACAATGAGTGAATGCTGCTTCATTTATGAAGCACGTTAAGTCGGTGGACTGGACTTAAGTAATAAAGGACAGAAAGGTCCATGTGATGCACTGACTCTGTATCTGTCTGAATGCAAAGCTGCATATTAAGCAACATTCTGTAGACAACATTCATATTCTACATCTCCTCCTTTCTACCAGCTCTCTATTCTTTTATTTCTGTCTTTTTGATTTTCTGGTTCAATCACATATTTCATATTGTGATCAGTTGCCTGGCAACAGGATCAAAGGTCAGCCATTTGCAAAGATGCTAAAAGTAAAACTAAACTCTTGATAAAAAAATATCCTCAAAAAGCTGTTTAATATTTAAAGGGGCACCGAGGAAGATTTTTATGCTCGTAACAAAGTCTCATATTAATGTGGATGAATCTTCGTCATTTACACTTATTAATGCCCCCATTTTCGATTCATGAATCATTTTGGTTTTGTAAATATTTGTATTTTATGAATTTTTTGTCGACTCATCTAGAATTTCCTGCGGGAGACGGAGCGATTTACAGCAAATACGGTGCACGTGCGCTGACGGAGCGTAGCAGAGCGGAGCTAGTTGTGTTTAGCAGTAGCAGAGCGGAGAGTTGGTTGAGAAGACGGGACACATGGAGCGCAAAAGGAAGCGAACGGAGCAAAGTCTGCAAGCAAAAAGGTTGTCAGATCGACAACAAAGCAAAAGAAAAGTTCATCTTGGACAGGCATTTCAGAAGTGGAGAGAATTCCAGGAGCAAAAAGGAATCAAAACAGATGCCGAGCTGGCTGTGCTTCTCCTAGACAAGTATGTAACTTTAGCTCTTTGTAAGTTTGATACAATTCTTTTGTCTTTTGTGTGTGTTGCTTGCGATGTGTGGTTAGTAGACAATGGGATTAGTTTGACTGTGACTGGTTTAGTTGACTAACTTTGTGGCAAAAACACTGTGTGGGTATTGGCTAATGTAACGTTAGCTCGGGGCTAATGTAACGTTAGCTCGGAGCTAACATTCGGTTAACTCCGTAGCTTGGAGCAGCTTTGACAACTCGGTTTTACAACATTAGACCGCGGAGTCATTTACACACGTTATTGTTAAGGACACAACCAAACATGATCGGGCAATTATGCACTTGTATCATAGCTATGAAAATGCTGGAGCAGTGCGACCAGCGGGACCAGTTGACTCCACGCCAATGAAGTCAGCTAATGTCATCTCTGCTCCACCACCACCGGTATCAAGCATCAGAAGTACAGGTTCAGAAGTTGTTGTCAGGTAGGTTATGGTTGTCAGTTACGTAACGGTAACTTTATGGCTCAGATTTTGCGATCATCTGCCTTTTGCTAAAACGATTTGTGTCTATTGTCTCCACCGTAGTGATGCAACAATGATTTCAACTCCACCGGCTTTCCTGAGGCTCGCTTGCTCGTTTACGACGGTTTGCGACAGTGCGCGCCAAGGCTCACGGGAAATGTAGGCAACGCTAAAATCTTAACTTATCGAGTAAGTATACAATCATTTGTAAATCACAAAGTCAGTCTTTACAGTCTCCATTCTCATTTGCATTAAAGGCTGCAGACTTTCCTTTTTAAGTGACTTTAATTGTGACTTTGACCAGAATTCTGATTAGAGCCATAATGGAGTCAATGATTTACAAACTTTTCTGCAGTCACTTGAAATGAGCAAGACACCAAACAACAGGTACGTCCACTTCTGATTCCATGATTTTCTATTTTTAATTGTTCATCTAACTGTTATTTTAAAACAAAATCTGCTTCATCTGTAAAGAAATTAAAGAAACTCTTAAGTTAATTTAAAAGTCTCAGTAGAAAAGCAGTCTCCATAGATTGGATGTTAGAGACAGTTGAAGGGTAATTACTGCCGAAGCTTTATTTTTTTTGTGTGTGTTTTTGAACAGCAATCTACTAGTTTCAAAACCAACATGGATATGGACTTTTCTTGACAAAAAGTGCTGCTTTATTGGCTAAAATGTTGAACAACACTGGAAGCGTCATCATTTTTAAAATCCATTAATGAACAGCATTTGACCCAACAAATGTAAATGGTAAATGGTAAATGGTTGTATTTATATAGCGCTTTTATCCAAAGCGCTTTACATGATGATATGTCACATTTACCCATTCACACACACATTCACACACTGATGGCGGGAGCTACCATGCAAGGTGCTAACCACGACCCATCAGAAGCAATTAGGGGTTCGGTGTCTTGCTCAGGGACACTTCGACATGAGCTCGATGGGCCGAGGATCGAACCGGCAACCTTCCAGTTACAAGATGGCCGAAATGTAAAACCATAATCTAACCTAAGTTTCATCTATGCTGACAAAAGTTATAGTAAAGCAATATTTATACTGCACATGAATTTGGATAGCTATGGAAAACTCTGTAAGTGAAATATATATTTACAAAGGGGAAGTAGTTGACAGGACAGATAAGGAATATATTCTGTATTTTCATCTTGAAGTTTGATCAGGAGTTAGTTTATTTTTTGACTGGACCACTGATCTCACCGAAGCATCAGCTCACAACAGTTTTTTAAATAATGTTTTCCATTGTATTCATGGGTTCTGTCCATTTTCAGAGCTGCAGGATGTTCCATCAGAGGACTGGATTGTTTCTTCAATTTACCATCACTGCTCTGCTCTTCTGTCTTTTCTTCACACACTGTTGCAGAGGTAACTTCTACACAAGTACAGCTGTTTTAAAATCACTTTACTCTTTGGATAAAAACAAATAGGATACAAAGAATTTTAAAAGAGTGACAAGAATGAGAAGTTACTCATCAGCTTTGTCTCCCAAAAACTACAATTTTATACAACAAAACTGCATTTTAGTTATAGAAACCAACATCATATTTGTAACAGGCTGCAATCCTGTTTATTTCTGATGTAAAGTTGGATATTTTAACATGGGAGTTTATGGGGATTGACTCATTCAGGGAGCTAGCCTCAAGTGGACATTTTAGGAACTGCACTTCATTGTTGCTTTTATTTTTCAGTCTCAGAAATTTGCAGCTTGAATTTAACACATTGACAAATATGAGTATACTCTGATCAGACATAACATTATGATCACTGACAGCTAAAGTGAATAACACTGGTTATTTCTTCATCATGGCTATTATTAGTGGGTTGGATATATTAGGAAAGAAGTGAACATTTTGTCGTCAGAGTTGATGTGTTAGACAACTGGGTCAGAGCATCTCCAGAACTGCAGCTCTTGTGGGGTGTTCCTGGTCTTCAGCGGTCAATATCTGTTAAAAGTGGTCCAAGGAAGGAACAGTGGAGAACCAGTGACAGGGTGATGGGCTACCAAGGATCATTAATGCAAATGGGGAGGAAGGCTGCCGCGTGTGGTCTGATCCAACAGACCAGCTACTGTTGGTCAGATTACTGAAGAAGTTAATGCTGGTTCTGATAGAAAGGTGTATGAAAACACAGAGCATCAGTTTGTTGTGTATGAAGCTGCATAGCTGCAGACCAGTCAGGGTGTCCATGCTGAGCCCTGTGCACCGCTGAAAGACCAACAATGAACACATGAGCATCAGAACTGGACCATGGAGCAACAGAAGAAGGTAGCCTGGTCTGATGAATCAAATTTGCTTTTACATCATGTGGATGTCTAGGTGTGTCACCTAGATGGGGAACACGTGGCACCAGGATGCATTATGGGAAAAAGGCCAACCAATGGAGGCAGTGTGATGCTTTGAGTAATGTTCTGCTGGAAAACCTTGGGTCCTGCCATCCATGTAGATGTTACTCTGACATGCTCCACCTACCTAAGCATTGCTGACCATGCACACTCTTTCATGGAAACGGTATTCCCTGATGGCGCTCGCCTCTTTCAGCAGGATGATGCACCATACCACATAGCAAAAATGGTTATTCAGAGCTATTTTTCATTTTTTAGAACACACTGGTGCATTCATTTTATATCTATGATATGTTGTTTTATTAGAAGGACACAGTGCAAGAGGAAATACATAAAAATCATCCATCAAATACAACATTTTGACAGCTTCTCGCTCTGATAAATGCTGTCATTTTGGTGCTTTAATTTGAAAAGAAACTGACTGTTGTTTTTCTTACAGCAGGTTATTCATTAGTTCCTGTGTCTTAAATATGTTGGGAGGATAAAGGTTAAAAAAATGTCAAAAATCACCAATATTTCAACACAGATCGACATTCAGCTCAGCTTTAATCAGAGTCTCTACTCTTTTTCTCAGTGTGGTGTCTCTGCTCTTTGTTGTCTGGAAGACAGAAAATCAAACTAAAAACCAGCGATAAATCATTAAAGACAGATACATCCTCTTATTCAGGTTTCTTCTGTGAACTCAGCATCTGTTAAAGACACATCCACTACATGCCATCATTCATTTAGGTTTAATATTAATTAAATGACATTACTTTGTACAAATCTGGCTTCAGTTTGACATTAAATTGTCTTTTTTTTATGTAAAATGTTTGTTAAATTGACCACAATTCAGTGTTTTTTTTGTTTTTTTTTTCACTGAATGTAACCCAAACAAAACAAGTACAGAATTAAAGTCATGAGTCAGAGAAGCTCACTGAATATGGTTGAAAATGTCAGTAACATGTGCCACTAATGTTAATAACAATTAATCTGCTTCACTGAATGAGAGCACGTCTCTATAAAAACATCAAACTGTTCATGTTGTCAAGGCTGGGCGGGTGAACCCAAGAAGCAGGCACTGACAGGTGGGTGGATCAATAATGATTTAATGAACAGAAAATATATGTATATAATAAACAGAAACTCTTAATCGAGGAAGCAGGGGAGGAATAACTGAGTGGAGAATTTAAACTGAACTGAACTAAAAGCGGACCCGAAGGCCGAGGTAAAAACTTAACACAAAGCTAAATTAACACGGGAGGAAACTCACTACAAGTCCAGAGAACGGAAGCCGTGGTCAGGGGGCAGAGCAGAAGGAGCCGGAGGTGAGGGGCGTAGCAATGGCAGAGCAGACAAACTGACAAGGGGTTCCTGGGTGAGGCAAAGACGAGGTGATCCAAGGAAAATAAAACCCAGAGTCCATAGAGCGACGTGTGTGAAGCAGGGGGGTAGCTTGTGGAGAGCGGAGTGCAGCGTGTCGTTTGTAATGAGCCAGCAGTGAGTCTAAGAGAGAGTCAGGCTTTTATGCTGCCCTGATTATTGATGAAGAGCAGCTGCGCTCTGTCACAGCTGCTGGTGATTAGGCCGATTGCAGAGTAGGAGAGGGAGGAATCGTGACACATGTTGAATCTTTCATTATAAATAAGGTTGACTTTAGACAGATGAGGAAGTTCATCATGTAGCTCAAATGATACAGCAAATATTTCAATAATGAAGAAGTTTCTGCCAGAATCACCATCGATTATCACCTTCTGGACGGCAGAATAGACGATTTCCTGCTCTTGTAAACGCGACTCTTCAGCTGCTGTGGGATTTGAGGCCGACGTGGAGCCTGAAAATCCTGATTCTGCTTCAGAAACAAGCAGAACTACGGTTTTATTAAAGGATACAAGAAAAACAACCTAAAAAGAAGATATTAGTAAGATTACATTTCAAAAATGTTCAGATTGTCATATTCAAGTCAGATTTTCCATCTAACAACATCACATCGTGTCTCAAAAGTTGGTTCTCCCCACTGGACAACATGTCTGATTGTTTGTCACCAAATGGATTCCTCCTGGTCAGTTCAGGACTGTTTGGTTGTTTTTCTGGTCAAACTGTCAGGTCCCAGGATACGAATATCTTGCTTGACCAAAATGTATTAAACTCACAACCAGATATTAAAAGTGTTGTTCCCATGGCCACGAGTAAGGATGGAAAAGCTCCTGTTTCAGAGTCTGAGATTCATGTACAGGACATTGCTCTTGGAAATGCAGGAAAAACTGGTCAGCAGGAAGCTCAAGTATCCTCTGGGTGCAGAAGTGGTGGCAAAGGTCCAACAAAGGGGGATCTTCAAAGACTTGCCTCATTCAGGACGTCCATCTGGCCTAAATGCAAGAACCAAGAATCTGATGAGAAAGGCCGAGAGTAAAAGACACCAATCATGGTGGCAACTCAGGCTGAAAAATCTTGGAGAAGATGTTTTTAAGAGCACTGTGCATCGATTTTAACAGAAACATTGAGGCTGAAAGCTTACAAGAGGCAGCATACCCCACGACTCACCAAACTGCAACAGGAAAAGAGACTGACTTTGACGAAAAAGAACAAAACTCTGACTCTAACAGACTGGGAGAACTATATTCTCTCTGATGAATGTCCTCTCTACTTATTTCCAACACCCAACAGCCAAAACGACCATGTCTATACACATGATGATGAAAAGTAGCATCTCCTGCGCAGTGAAAGTCAGTGACCGTATGGTTTGTAGGGCTATGTCTAGTTCAGGTTTCTCAGAGCTGCACAATGTGCCTCAAGGTTCCACTATTAATGCACAATATTGGACCAAAAACACTCTAGAAAAGGTTCTACTTTCATGACTCAGCAATGGTGTTCTGAGCATCTACCTGGCTTTAAGGAGGAATGGCCATCAAACTCCTGACCTCAACCCAGTAGAGAACTGTTGGGGAATCCTGAACAGTCGCATCTTTACCAGCCCACCACCGACCACCATGAAACAGCTCAACTCTGGTGGGGGAAGATAGAACCATCCACACTCAAGAACTTCAAGAACTTCACACATTCCACACCTCAAAGATTGAAAGCTGTGATCAAAGTGAAATAGGGAAATACTGGTTATTGAATAAATTGATGATATTGCATATTCAGACTTTGTTTTTCAGGGAAGATCAAACTTTTGTTACACGCTGTAGTTTGGACTGAAGTACCTCAAATTCAAATATTTTGCCTTGTTTGAACAAAGCAAAATGAAGAATTCTTTTTGTGAATATGTTCACTGTTTTGTGAAATTTTAAACAATAACTAGCAAAATCACAAGAAAAAAGGGATTAATTTACATGTTGACTCTAAAATTCAATTCATAGCTTCAAGTTTTAAAATTGTTTTACATCAGACATGTAAATTCACAGTTTCATTTCTAACTGAGTGAATTTTACTAAATTAGGACATTTTATGAATATTTTTTCGTATACCAAAATGAGAATTTGCAAAATCAGAAGGAAAATATTCATACAATGGCAGATTCTTTATTTAAGGGGACAATTTGCTGCCTTCATGTGGTCGTAATTGTTAAATTAAGTCATTTTATTTATTTTTTAATAGATTTCGAATGCACATGATAATAACTGACCATCGTTAACAGTAACTGACAGCTAAAGTCTGCATTTGAACCTCATTTGTTACATAAATTGGAAGGTTTCACAGCTAAACATCTGAACAAGTGGAATAAACAGGTTGAACTGAGGACTGGTCTGCATCTGGAGATGAGAAACAGTCATAGTTAAATATAAACACTGATGCAGACACACTGAAAAGGTTTTTTTTTACCCTCATACCTTCTTCTGTCGCTGGTTTTCTGCTGTGGTTTGATTCGCGACTCAAATTATCTCCAGCATCAGCAGCGTCTGAAACCAAAATTAATCCAGGAGGCCTCAGCTTTCTGTGGTAACGACGTCTCAACTGACACTTTGAGCTGCTTTTATTCAGCTGTTCTGAGAATCAGGCTCTGTTGTTTTTCACATGATGTTAAAATGTTAAAATTAAAAATAAACCTTTGTCTCGTCTCTTCTTTGTGAAGACGACTGCGTAGGTCAAACCGTCCACATCATCTCCAGCTTCACCTCCAGAGACTGAAACAAAACAGAAAATGTTGGTGAACATGAGTGAATATCTGCATTAAAACTAATGAAAAACAAACAAAATATTGTCACAAACATACATTTATAAACCAATGAATCCACTACGTTAATTATTACTTTTGGTTTGTTAGCAAACATCAGTAAAACTAAACGTATTCTGTTAAAAAATCTGAACTCACAGTTTGATTTCAGCTGATAGTCGTTTGCAGAGTTATCTCTTTATATAGATTCTTTCAAATATTGGCGAATTTCTGTAAAATTATTCTAAAAACAGCAGAATAAAGTGTAGTTTTCCTGTCAAACACTGTAAAAGAATAAAAATAAATAAATCTTTGTTTGTGTGGACTTTATTAACAGTTTTGTTGTTTTCTTTCATTTAAAATGGAAATTTGCAGTTTTCCTCTTATTTCATTAATTATTATCTGTAAAGCAAGAAAACAAGAACAATCTGTAAAATGACAGTAAATTTACATAAAAACCTGTTACAAACCTTCATTTTTTACAGCATAAATGAACACAGCACATTAAAATTCTGATCAAAACTAAACTGTGTGAAGCCTTCAAAGTAAAGATGAATATTTAAAAATGTCCATTTGACTATCTGGTTGGAAAGAATCTCCACCAAGATAACAATTGTGGCAAAATCTGCAGTTTTCCATCAAATCTGTGATTTCTCATCTCATGAAGCTGCTTCATCTGAGTTTGATGCTGCTGTTGGCGTCTCTGAGGAAGCTGCTGGAGAGAAAAACAAACAAAAAAAAAGATCATGAAAGTGAGCAGAGACACCATAAATAAACCGGTTTTAAATGCAAATATTGTTCAAAGGAACCTCTCTAGTGTTTGATGCACTTTGGACAGATATTCTTTGTACTTATGCTACACTTTAAAACTGTATATTTAGAGAGAAAAAAAGCCATACCTCTGCGTTTCCTGCAGTAAATAAATGTGACCAGCAGAAAAACCATCAGAGGAACCAACTTGAGGACGAGGCAAAGAGGAAATTCAGGTTCATCAGACGGCGTCTCTTCATGAGGTGTTGGAGGGATGATAGAAACAGTATTTGCTGCAAATTTACAAATGACATGAAACGTGGAGCTTTTTCTCTATTTTTTTTTCATTTTATTAAATATATTTAAGCAATGAGACCTTTGTATCAGTTAAAATACCACAAATCTGCCTCTAAAGTCACATTATTATCAATATAACTATAATTACAAAATCCAAAGAGCTGCTTTATTTACTGCCTAACACAATAATTCCTTGAAAATTCATCACGTTTAGTAGAAAATTCTACATATTATTGAAATATTAAGACTTTAAAATATATTTATACTACAGTAAAGCATTAGAATAATTTCTGCCTCATCATAAAATAAACCAAACATGTTTAGATATCAGAATGTTAGTATTTAACAATAAAACTAATAAAATAAAGTGTAAATGTGGGTGTCTATTAAACCCTAGCAGGGTTCCTTGAATATCTGAGCTCCTTGAGGCTCTCCTGGTTCTAAGTGTTGTTCTAAATGAACAAAATATCTTTTCCTGTCTCACCTCCAACAGACAGGAAGCTTTCTGGTGACTCTCCAACGCCGTTGATGCTGCATTTGTAAAATCCTTCATCAGACTTGGAGACGTTGTGAATCGTCATCTGCTCTGAAGGACTCCCTTCAATGAGGACGTCGCCTTTGTAGAAATCTGCTGTTTGCTTCATAAAAGTCTTTCTACTTTGACAGTGAAGAGTCACATTGTCTCCCTCAAAGACAGGAAACGCAGGACTGTCCAGGATGACAGAACCAGCTGAACAATATGGAGAAAATAAAGTGTTAATGGTGTTAAACACAATAGAAAACTGAAGATAATGTAGAGACGGGAGGAAAAAGAGACCATAATGTAAAAATACAGAAAGAAGAACATAGGCCTGGGTTTTCATTTCCACAAATTAGAAAAAACAGGTTCTTATAACAGAGATAAATCTTCCATTAATGTATTGAAAAAAAGCTGTTAATCGGTGGATCTTTTACACATATGCTGATTTGTATCAAAGAATAAAAATAAAAACAAAAACATACCAGTGATGGTGATGCTGACTCTGTTGCTTCTCTCTCCAGCTCCAGATTCACACCAGAATTCTCCACTGTCTCTTGCATAAATTCCAGAAATTGTACAAGAAGATAAAGAAGTCTTTATGATGTCACAAACTGGACGAAACTCCTCAGAGTTTCTGGATCCTCTCAGTTTAGTAGAACCTTCGCTTCCCTCACAGTGAAAAGACAAAGAGTCGTAATCAAAGTGTTGAAGTCTGTTTGGATCGACTCGAAGCAAAACTGCACCTGAAACAGTTCAAAAGGATGTTTCTGAAAAATGCACCTGTGAGAGAAGGTAGTTCAAACAGGAACATTCTGGTATTTATTTGTAATATATGATCAACTAAACAACATGTACTTTGAGGAAATAGTGCTAAAAACAGCATCTTTTCTTTGTTACTCACCACTTTTGAGAGTATAAGTGGACTGAATGTGAATCTCCAGCAGGAATTCAAGCATCACTAGTAAAACAAAAGAATTATCCATAAATTTTATGATGTGGGAGAGTGTCAAAGTTTGAATGAAAGTAAGAAAGCTGAACTCACACAGCCTGAAGCAGAGAGTTGTAGCCTCCATACTGACTTGCTGCTGACTGCAGGAGGGTGACACTGAAATAGAGCTCAAGTATGACGTTGGGGGAGGGAGGTGGGTTTGCTCTTCCTGTTTGGTCTCATGTTGATGCAGAAGTTTCAACAGACAGCAGTCTGACAGTGTTGAGTTATAACAAGGGTCAATCAGAGCCCCTAAAATTAGGTTAAAACAGACATTCACATACACACTGAATGTAATTGATTTCAACCCACAGTGTAAAATGGATCAAATGATGTGTGGCTCAGAAATAACAGAGATAATGCTTTAATTACAGATCCGCCAGTTAGGGTTCTTGAAACCAATTCAATCTGAGTATTTTTTATTTTGTATTTTAACAGTTTTTATTAAGTTTTCTATTCACTTCACTATCATACGTTTTGTTTGCAGCACACATTACAGGTAGGAAACAAAAAACATAGAACAACTGGTGCAGTATTTTGATTAGAATATTTAAGATTTCCATTCCAATTCCATGACCTGCCCACTCCATCCCATCACACCCAGCCCTCTGTTCAGCCAAAACACAGATCTTACATAAATGATTGATGATGATGATGATGAGTTTGTTTCGAGCTTATACAAGGTAAAGTTTATACATGTTGTGAACAGTACTTTGGCAGTTTTTCTGCTCTTCCAAGATGTTTTGATACAATTTGTTCGAAGCTTATAACCATGTCAAACATGTCAATAAAAAAAGAAAAATAATTAAAAAAAATGAAATGTGATCAATCTAAGATTGTAAAAATGGCCGACATATTTACAATAGACCTTGTGCATTTGTGAAATATTGCATTAAGAATCAATCTTAGGTCCATCCATCCATTTTCTTCCGCTTATCTAGGGCCAGTTCGCGGAGGCAGCAGGCGAAGCAGGTCACTCCAGACGTCCCTCCCCCCAGCGACACGTTCCAGCTCTTCCTGGGGGATCCCAAAGCGTTTTCAGGCCAGACAAGATATATAATCCCTTCAGCCAATTCTGCGTCTGACCCGGATCTCCTCCCAGACGGATGTGCTCGGAAAACCTCCGAAGAAGTCTCCCCGGAGGCATCCGAATCAGATGTCCAAACTACGTCAACTGACTCCTTTCGACTCGAAGGAGCAGTGGCTCTACTCCGAGCTCCCTCCAGATGTCTGAGCTCCTCATCCTGTCTCTAAGGCTGAGCCCAGCCACGCTATGGAGGAAGTTCATTTCTGTCACTTGTATCTGTGATCTTGTTCTTTCAGTCACTACCCAAAGCTCATGACCATAGGTGAGGGTTGAAACGTAGATGGACTGGTAAAATGAGAGCTTCGCTTTACGGCTCAGCTCCCTTTTCACCACAACGGTTCGGTACAACGCCTGTCCATCTCTCACTCCATTTTCCCATCACTCGTGAATAAGATCCCAAGATACTTGAACTCCTTCACTTGAGGAAGCAACTCCCCCCAAACCCAGAGGGAGCAATCCACTGGCAGAGAACCATGGCCTTGGACTTGGAGGTGCTGATCCGCATCCCCGCTGCTTCACACTTGACTGCAAACCACTACAGTGTGTGCTGAAGGTCACGGTCTGAGGACGCGAATAGAACCACATCATCTGCAAAAAGCAGGGATGCGATCCTGAGGCCCCCAAACCGGACACCCTCCTCACCCCGGCTTCGCCTTGAGATCCTGTCCATGAAGACCACAAACAGGATTGGAGACAAGGGCCAGTCCTGGAGGACTCCAACAGCCACTGGAAACGAGTCAGACTTTGTGCCAAGTATTTGGACACAGCTCTCACTTTGGCTGTACAGGGACCAAATGGCTTGTATCAGCGATCCTGGTACCCCGTGCTCCCGCAGTGCCTCCCACAGAGCCCCTCAGGGGACACGGTAATAGGCCTCTACTTCCTTGAGCCTGAAGGATTCCTCAAACGTGGAAGTGGATTCGGACATATTTGATGAACTCTTGAAGTCATCTGGAGTGTCTTTCTAGGCCGAAGAGTGTGATGGTGAGGGATTGCAGGCTTATATTTTTAATTTTTAAGAATTTGACTCTGTTTTCTACAACGGCAAATTCTGATACTCGATTCTGATTGGCAACAACAACAACAACTGGGCATTTTCAGTATTAATGAGCACCTTCTATTTGATCCAATACATGAGAGCAACGCATGTAGGTACTTTCCCTCCCTTGCCTGATGAACTAAATTGCTCAGCAGAATTGATGAATTGATGCTTTGTTTTATAATATTGTATATTGCTGTGAGTGTAGTCTATAACATAAGCACTGTGGAAAAGCAACTGACCCTGGGCGTGGTAAATTGAGTTGTAACTCGTTTCCTGTCGTGGTCAATTGCGTCACTTACACTGCAAGGCTGTGTGTTTTCTTAGGTAGCAATGCTGAGGTGGAGCTCTCAGAGGGCTCATCTTTATCAGTCTGGTCACCATCACATGTATCCCAAGGGTCATCATCAGGTTCTGACTCAACGCTGATACTGGAATCTACCAAAGCTCGGAAAAGACAGCTGGTTGAAGGACCACTGGATAGCAGCGTTACAAGAGTTGTAAGTTAACCATCTGAGATTGACCCTGATGTCAGTGAGACCGATGACAAACCTTACATTAAAATTTTACAATAAGTATATTCGTACTGGAACTTCAGTAGGTGTCAGACTGAAGACCCAGATCTCTGGTGTGTTAGCTAATTCTCATTTATCATGTGCCCCCCTGACCAACTGTTACATCAGCCCGGGTTGCACAGGCTGACATACCTACGGTACCTGCAGTATGAATGTCATGCAATTGTCATCTCAGAATGTCAGAGCCGCTCTGTATTCAAAGCCTAGTGGAAACGAAATATTCAAAGAGTACAAGAAAACAAGTGCCATCGGTGATGTTTCAAGAGGGAAGATGGTAAAGATTCTCGTGGCAGATATGGTGGAGACCCATGGGTAAGTAAATACACTTGCAATAACAGGTTGTGGTTGTTTTTTTGGTGTTTTTTTTTTTAACCTCCAAAAGTTTTCATTTGGTCTTAATCTTAGTTTTAGTTTTTCTGTTTTTAGGAGAAAGCCTCTGTGAGACCTCTGAAGATAAACTTCTACATTTGTGGAATTTTTCCCTTTTAGTTGCATCCCATAATGTTCCCATCAGTCCTCATCACGTTCCATTCATTCTTATCTATCTGTGGGTCGTACTCCAAGTCATTCCATATTGAGCTTTGGCCTTTTCTCCCTGCGACTTTAGCATCTAAGAAAACTACAACTAAGCTGATGTTATCTGACATTCACTTTAGTTTTAGTTAGTTTTGTATTGTTCATTGTAGTTTTTATTTAGTTCTCATTTTTGGAAAAAATTTCATTTTATTTTTATTTCTATTTACTAAATTATTTTTTCACTGATAGTTTTTGTTTTAGTTAACTATAATAACCATGGTGCACATAAACGGTTCTGGCTACCTAGCGCGGAGGCTGAAAACTGTTCCTCTGCTCCGGACAGCAAGAAATCCAGGACCACTTTCCAAGAGGGCTCCAAGACTCCACGCAGTGTCCGTTCAGATGAGAAGCAGTTGACTGGTGATGAATGCAGGGAAGCCATATCGGTGATGAAACACTCAAGTGATACGACCCTCGTCAAAAATAAGATGAAAGCAACATTCCAGCACTGGCAAAAGGTGGTTCAAGACCCGGTTACTGCCTCTACTGTCCTGGATCTCTTTCCTAGATTCTTGGATACGCCTGACTTGGTAAAAGATGAAATAAATTGCTGATGACTTTGTGGTGGGCTTGTTTTGCTGGACTGTTTATTGACACCCATAGCCCCATTATAGTGGTGTTCTCATTCACAAACATTTTCTGTTTAAGATCGACCAAGACTTCACAATGATCGTCGGTGAGGAGGTGTCTGGTAAATTCCTTTCCAAGTGGCCAACATTTTTCAAACTGAGAGTCATCGCAGATTGCTGCAAGAATCTAACCCTGAGTCTGCATGTGGATAAGCTATTTCTGTCTGCACAACAGGAGTCTGATGATGGTGGTAAGTGTTAATTGAATAGTGGATACAGTAGATTGCACATGCATTTAGTGGACACTATAAAAGAGCACATAGTTCAAGTCTCAGGTGTTCCAGAGAGTGCTGTGCAGTGTCTAGTTGGCTCAATGGAGGAACTGGTTAATGACATTCAGGTTCACACAAAGGAAGTAGTTGTTAATTGTTTGTCTTCTGATGCATCCAGAGAAACTTTGGAGAGAGTTGAGGGTTGTTTTGATCAGCTAGAAAACCCATTTTCTTGTCTTAGCACAGAATCATGACACCGATGACCAAGTGTACCTTGTTCCATACTGTAATTATATGTGAATCCATGCAGACTATTAATTGTTAATGTGGTGTGGTATTATGAGGTGCAGGGAAAGGATCAGGCGGTTCTATTCAGTTCAAAAATACTTTACTTTATTTTCTATAAAAGATTAAAAACTTTGGGGAAGGGAAGAAGGGTTCTCTTGATTCCTGGAGAGCGCCCAGCTGCTTCCACAGCTGGGCTTTAACTACGGTGGAACTCCCCCGTTACGGGGAGTGACGTCACACATCCAGGTGAAGATGATTCCCTCATCAGGCTGCCAACAAACGCAACACTCCGGCCCGATGAACTTGCATCCTCCAGTCAAGGTTCATCCACCTCCAACGGCTAGAGCAGTTGCACAGGTCTCCTGAGGATAAGACGAGAAGGCAGTCTGACAGCACATGATCTTATTTTCCTGTCTCTTCCAGTAAAGGTTTCCTCAGTCCGCCCCATTTTCCACATGTGTTTTGGTTGTTTATCTTCATGTAACAATACAACATCTCCCACTTTGAATGGTGCAGATTGGTTCATATTACTCACGCAATGAGCAGAACGAAGTTCCATCAAATAATCCTTCCTCCAGTGATTCCAGAAATTATTACTCAACGTCTGGCAATAGTACCATCTTCTGTTGAGCTGTGTGGTGTTGCTTTTATCCACCCTGACGTCGCGGGCTGAATAGGAAGGAAGGGTGGTAACCCTTCGTCCGGTCAGGAAATGAGCTGGAGTGAGAGGTGAGGGTTCACTGCTTTCTGTGTGAAGAAAGGTTAAAGGACGAGAGTTTATTACAGCCTCAACCTCACAGATCAACGTCTGAAGCTCCTCATGGTCCAGGTAAGATCTCCCAAGCACCTTCCGGAGGCACGTCTTGACGGATCTCACCAAGCGCTCCCACATACCGCCCCACCAGGCGGCCCGCTCCACAATGTATCTCCAAGAAATCCTCTTCTCTGTGAACAATTCCTGCATCTCTTTACCTTTCATCAGAGTCCACAAACACTTCAGATCTTGTTCAGCTCTCTTAAAGGTTTTTGCATTATCAGAATAGATTACATTACAGATACCACATCTGGAAATGAATCTTCTGAAGGCAAGCAAGAAAGCACGAGCAGATAGATCTGTCACAATTTCCAAATGCACAGCTCGTGTCACAGCACATGTGAATAAAGCTATGTATACCTTCTTCTTGTCTGGTTTCACATACAACAGTCCAGCAAAGTCCACGTCAGTCGTTTCAAAGGCTTGCGCAGTGGTGTCAATGTGTTCCTTTGGCAACGGCGCGCTGAGCTGCTGTCCAGCTTTAACTCGAGCTCGTTTACAGATCAAACAACATTCTACGTACCTCTTCGTCATCTGCCTTGTCCGAAGAATCCAATAGGTTTCTCTGAGCTGATTGAGAGTAGCTTGTAAGCCTGAATGCATCACTTCTCTATGGGCTCTTTTTATCAAAAGTTCAGAAAATTTGTCATTACCCGGCAGGATGCATGGGTGCTTCTGGGAGTAAGACCAGTTCGCCTCCTGTAATCTGCCTCCCACTCGCAGCAGTCCAGTCTCATCCAAAAACGGCATCAGTGTAATGATCCTTGATTGTCTGTCCAAACTTGTACCTTTTAACAGGGGATCCATCTCCTTTGGAAAGCTGACATGTTGAGTTTGCTTAATCCAGTAATTCTCCGCTTGCTGTATCTCCTCCGTACACAGCTCTCCAGTGCGTCTCTCTCCGGCTCGTGCATTATGCGCAAAACGCTGTATCCAAGCTGTTATTCTCAAAGCTTTACTGAGTTCACTGTGCCTGCTCAAATCAAAGAGAGGTTGAATTGTACAATCCAATTCAGTCACAGCATTCTGAACGAGATATTCACGAATTTCACCCTCTTCAATGATCATTTCAGTGGTGTTACTCACATCTTTCAGCCACTCCGGCCCGTGCCACCACAGATCATCCTCCTTGAGATCCCGCACACTCGTTCCTCTTGTTCCACGGTCCGCTGGATTCTCCTTTCCAGCACAGTGATTCCGGTTCCCAGGTACAGTCAAACTCTGAATTTCACTGACTCTGTTCGCCACAAATTGTTTCCACTGTTTTGAGCTGCTCCGAATCCAATGGAAGGTTATCATAGAATCAGTCCAAAAATGCACATCATTTTCTCCAACCTTCAGGTTATTCATAATGAATTTTCCGAGTCTGGCTCCAATTGGTGCTCCCATTAATTCCAATCTGGGTAGCGTCATTTTTTCAGTGGGGCAACCTTAGTTTTAGAGGCAACTAAAGTTGTTGCACATTGTCCATCTGCTTTTACGCACCGCAAATATGCGGCAGCGCAGTAAGCCTTTTCGCTGGCATCTGTAAACACGTGGATTTCACGTACCTGTGTTGACTGTTCATCCCACTCACTGTTCAATTCAACATTATATTGTCGGTTAATGGCAATGTTGCTCAAATCTGGGATTTCTGAACACCATTTATGCCATTTCTCCGCCAGATCTTCAGGAAGGTCTTGGTCCCATGCAATGCCTCTCTCCCACATTTCCTGGAAAAGACACTTGACACGAATGATGAATGGAGACAGCAACCCGATGGGATCAAAGATGCGCGCAGCAGCCTGAAGCACACCTCGCTTTGTGTCCTTTCTGTCCTGCAGATATTCAATTAATTCATTAGTTTCAAACACAAATTCATCCGTGTCAGTTTTCCATGCCAAGCCCAGGATCTTGAGTGGGGTTTGATGCTTGATTTCCACTTGTTCCATTTCATTTTCCTGTTTCCACACAGTTTGCAACACAGGCGAGTTGGTGTTCCACTTGCACAAATTCATTTTTTGCACCTGACAAAATTTCTTTGGCTCTCCGAGCTAATTTCAGGGCCTTGTCATCACTCTCTGCTCCAGTAATAAAATCATCCACATATAAACACTCATCCAATGTCTTTACTTCATCTGGATAGATGTGCTCATAATTTTTGAGGTGATGTCTAATAGTTGCTGCCAACAAAAAGGGACTGGCAGATGCGCCAAATGGCACGCACGTCATTCTCATAATTACCACCTTTAACTCCTCAAAGGGGTATGGTCTCTCCTTCAGCCATAAAAAGTGCAGCACATCTCAGTCCTTCTTGTTTATGTTAATTAGCAAAAATGCTTTACTTATATCTGCCATCATTGCAACTCTGTGCTGTCGGAATTTAATCAGAATGCTTAACAAATCAGGATTCAAATTTGGTCCAGTTAATAAACATTCATTTACCAAGGGACTTTCCTTTTCATGCGAAGAAGCATCAAACACTACTCGTAGCTTAGTAGTAGCTCTACTTTCTTTGATCACTGGATGATGCGGCAGATAATATACCAGATTTTCTGTGTCAACATTAATAACTTCTACGACAATTCCCTCAGCCAAATACTCTTGGAAAACCTGATTATATTGATCATACAGTTGCGCATTATTATGAAATCTTCTGGCAAGACTATTCAATCGATTCAGTGCAGTACAATAATTAGTAGCCAATTTCACATTATTTTCCTTCCAAGGCAAACAAACTTCATATCTACCTTGCTGGCATTTCACCGACTCGTTGAATCTCCAAACTGCATCCGTCTCCATGCTCTGTTCAGGTTCCATCTGAATCCCGAGCGACTCCGTCTCCCAGGAGCTGCGCAGCTGGTCATTCAGATTTTGTTCTTCTCCAACACTCAGATGTAAAACATCCACATCTACAGGTTCAGTGGTAACATTCATAACTGGGATGGAGACAACACCTTGAATCAGCCATCCAAACTTACTTTCCACAGCCACGAGCCCGTTAAGTCTCTCTGTGCGTCCTGACACCACCTTCCAGTACTGATCTCCTCCGATCAAAATTCCCAGACATTCCTTTTCCATGCCTCTTACCGGAGTGTCAGCGACCTGCAGACCTTTGTCTTCCAGAGACCTTCTTAATGTTTCATCTGCCATTTGTATTTTTGAAGAGCACACAGTTGGTGTTTCTAATAATTCCACATCCACAGCTTCATTCGTTTTTAAATTTCTCAAAATTGCTGTAACTTTCCTTGCCATTACTCTTTTGTGAGTTACAGATCCAAATGTGTGTAACTTTATAACTTCTGTTCCCACAATAGGCAAATTCAGAGCCCTAGAAATGTCCTCCCGAATAAAACTGCGCTGGCTCCCCCTATCTAATAAACGTTTTGCTAATTGGCTTTGTTTAGGGGCATCAATCCACACTGCAGCAGTTTGTAACAATACAGTGTTGCCTTCAGAGTTACTCGGGGAAACTGATTGTAGGAGCCAATGAGCTCGATTATTATAAATAGGAACCAATCTTTGTCCGGGCAGGTGTTCCGCCCGGAAGGATAAAACAGTTTTGACCGCCGCTGCCGCCGCGGCCGCTGCCGTTGAAAAGCCGGTAACAATGAAATGTTTGTTCATACAAAAGCTGTTGGACTATACTTATTTGGAGTAATAAACGCAGGTTATTGGAACCGCAAGCATTGGTCTCGGCTCTCTTCATCAGACGCGGTAAAGTTGTCGGCGTGTCAACTATTTACATCCTGGTGAAGCACCTCAGGGGCTTCAAGCATTGGCTTAGCCTCTACACTGATACTACGGTGTCTGCGGGTGTGGGTTCATTAACATTATCATTCTGTGCACATTTTGATTGTTGCATGCAAACAGTTTTGTAATGTCTTTTGCCACATGTGCCACATTCAATGCCTTGCGCTTTGCAATTACGCGCAAGGTGTCTGGGCCCAAGACATACAAAACATTTGCCAAATCGTTTCAATTTATCTCTTCTTATGTCAACAGTAAACTCTGTGCACTCTGATGATTTGTGTTCACCCTTCCCACAAAATAAACAGTTACCGTTGTCATTTTGGGTCCAGGTGTGGAAGGTTGCAGCTGAAGCCGTGGGACCCATGAATGATCTTTTCATCCTGCGCTCCTTCTGGAGACCAGCATTTCTCTCCTCAGGCTGGTGTTTTTCTCCTTTCTGTGTGAGATTTGCCATTCTTTCTCTGCTTTCCACATCAAGTTTCAGGAACTCCATCAGATCCTTTGCTTTCAATACATTGTCTTCTTCCTGTCGCGTAAACTCGAGAGCAATTTCTTCAGGAATCATTTTTAATAATATGGGGCATAAAAGACTCCCATAGGTGTCAGACACGACACCCATGGCGTCTAAGCTTCACACCTGCACCTCACAGTCATCATACAATTTGCGTAAAGACGCAACATCATTGGCTCTTCTTACTGGGATCATGTTTAGCAGCTTATTCATGTGAGCGTTTATCACTAAATCTTTGCAGCCAAATCGTCTTTTCAGCATGTCAATTGCACTGTCATAATTGTCATCAGACAAGGCAAAACCTGCCACTGCACTGGCGGCGGTGCCCGACAAGAATGACTTAAGGTAACTGAATTTATCTGTCTTGCTCGAACAATCATTATCATGTATAGCTGTTTGATATTGACCCCAAAACCCTTGCCACTCACTAATTTCCCCAGCAAATCTTGGAATGACTCATTTGGGGAGTTTAACCGTATGAATTCTTTGTCCATTGTTTCTTTGACTGTGGGTGGTGCTTGCGTTATCTGACTCTCTATCCATGTGCAATGTGCGTCTGATTCTTGTCTTTCGTGCGCTTATGCCATCCATATACTCAATTGCAATGTTTATTTCTTCATCCAAATCATTTTCACTGGTAAATGCTTCAATGTCTCTGTCATATTCAATCAAACTTTGTTCCTTACTGATCAGCTGATCCCTGAGTTCTTCCAGAGTATTGACATCTGGTTCTTCCTTCTTTAGTTCCCCATCAATCTTATTCAGTAGTCGGGTTGTGGCAGATCTCACGGCTCCTCTTATCCTTTTCGTCCGCACACCGCCTTCAGCCATACTTCTCCTTTTCTTTGTCCCCGCAACTTCAAGTCGAGCTCCTAATCCAACACAATCTTGCTCATCTTCTGTTGGATTAAATTCCGAGTTTCGGCACCAAATATTATGAGGTGCAGGGAAAGGATCAGGCGGTTCTATTCGTTTCAAAAATACTTTACTTTATTTTCTGTAAAAGATTAAAAACTTTGGGGAAGGGAAGAAGGGTTCTCTTGATTTTTGGAGATCGCCCGGATGCGTCCACAGCTGGGCTTTAACTACGGTGGAACCCCCCCGTTACGGGGAGTGACGTCACACATCCAGGTGAAGATGATTCCCTCATCAGGCTGCCAACAAACACAACATGTGGTGGCCATTTAATAAGACTATTTTTCTAAAGAAGTTTTTGTTTTTTCTAAAGAAGTTTTTGTCTTGTTTATTTTTTGTGATAGGTTTGGCAGGTGGTTGTGGTGGTTATGGGTGGGTGGATTTATTGGTAGTCAAATTTTACACCCATTGGTAGTCAGTGTAGCATTTTCAACCGCAGTCACTGTAACATTTTCTTATAAGTGTCACACATTTTAGCTAGTGTTAATTTTGGCAGGTCGAACTCGCATGACCCCCTCAGCAACTCCTCAAGAGGAAAGAGCTGTTCCACCGTTCAATGACCGGGACGGCATCCACATTGTTCCTCCTGAATCCGAGGTTTCGACGCTCAGTCGGAGCCTCCCTTCCAGCATCCGAGAGTAAACTTTCCCTGGGAGACTTCTTAAAATTGGGAACCACCACCCCGGTCTGCCACTCCCCGATGCCCATGCGACATTGTCAGCCAAGACAGTCCAACAATGTCCAAAGCCAGCAAGGGTACTGGAACCAGAATCCTGGAGAGGGGTTGGACTCTCTCCTTTTCCGGAGTTGCCCAGTGTGAGAGGCGCCGGGCAGGTGTGGGGATACTCATGAATCCCCAGCTGAGCGCCGCTTTGTTGAAGTTCTCTCCGGAGAATAAGAGGATCACCTCTCTGTGACTTTGTGTTGCAGAGGGGAAGACTCTGACTGTTGTCTGTGCTTATGCACTGAACAGCAGTTCAGAGTATTCTGCCTTCTTGGAGTCTCTGGGTGTTGTCCTGGAAGGTGGGATTGCTCTGAAGTTGCTATATTTATTGTTTATTTGAAAATTATTTACAGAACAGTCTCAATGATACAATGTACAAGTTTTTTTAAAAAAAAATTTCAGTCAGAACATGAATATTTTTAAAGTTATATAAATGATTATTTATTCACACAACAGCCTCAGAACTGAGATTTAAATATTTTTGATCACAATAGTAAAGTAACTATTTAAAGAACAAGTATTTTTTATTGAGTCAGAACATGAACATTTTAAGTGTATGAATGGATTTACATAACAGTTTCAAAATTGAGATTCATTGTTTTTGATCACAATAGTAAACGAACTATTTACAGAACATTTTTTTTATTAAATTAGAACATGAATATTTTAAGTGCATGAATGTATAGAATGCATGGAGTAAGAAATTATGAACAAGCCATGCAATAGTTGTCATAGTTCTTAAAGTCAAAGTTATTTTTTAATTTTAATTTATATCATACTATATTGATCAGCAGTTTAATGTGGTAGCAGATCAACAAAGCTCAAACTACTTGAAACTACATTTCAGACAGAACACTTTGTCAGAGTTTACCGTTTATTTCAGAATGACATGCTTTTGTGTTTCATGGTGACTCTGAGTGATGCTGCCTCTATGGATCAGAAAGCTTGCAGCTTGTTGAGATGTCACAGCAAGATATAAACTGCTCCCTGCTGTTCCTCCTCATCTTCCATCGACTGAACAGAGTAGATGCAGAGGTGTGCTACAGCCCTCTTTGTAAAAGTGTACGAATAATGATACTGATGTGGTGAACATGGAGCGGGCAGAATAAGTGAATGCTGCCTTGGTTATAAACATCACTAATCAAGTGGGATGGACTTAAATAGAAAACGATTGGACAGAAAAGGTCCTTGTGACTCCCTGACTTTGTGCCCATCTAAACTAAAGCAAAAGAAACATATGATGTGAGAAATGGGACAATGTGTGCCATCAAGCATGATATACTTCCTTTGACTTCATGCAGACATGGATGACCTTCATATCTGGATGCAGGTGATCAGTGACATTCTGAATGCACACGGAGAAACATCTGGCAAGGAACTATGTGAGATATGAAACTCAAGCATGATGCATTTCCTTTGAATTTGTGCAAGCATGTGCATCCTTTATTAACTGACATGAAACTGCCCAATTATAAGGAGTTTCTGAAAGATTCTGTGTAACATGAACTATTCTTGACCTTTGAGTGATATTTGGTGGCATTCAGAGGAAATGTGCTCCAGAAAATGGCTTTGTGACGCTCTGACTCCATACCTGACTGAACTAACGTAAATGTCACGAGCCGAGCTGGGGGACCAGAGCAGAGAACCACACTACCAGGGCTGGCTGAGTGCAAATGGTTTATTGTGTGGGGTGAAGATGGTGGCTAGGTGGGGGAAACCCAGGGCGTAGGAGCGGGAAGCTCCGGGCAGGAGTGGGGGTCCAGGCAGGAGTGGGGATCCAGGCAGGAGTGGGGGATCCAGGCAGGAGTGGGGGATCCAGGCAGGAGTGGGGGATCCAGGCAGGAGTGGGGGATCCAGGCAGGAGTGGGGGGTCCAGGCAGGAGTGGGGGGTCCAGGCAGGAGTGGGGGGTCCAGGCAGGAGTGGGGGGTCCAGGCAGGAGTGGGGGTCCAGGCAGGAGTGGGGGATCCAGGCAGGAGTGGGGGGATCCAGGCAGGAGTGGGGGATCCAGGCAGGAGTGGGGGATCCAGGCAGGAGTGGGGGATCCAGGCAGGAGTGGGGGATCCAGGCAGGAGTGGAGGCTCCAGGCAGGAGTGGGGGTTCCAGGCAGGAGTGGGGGATCCAGGCAGGAGTGGGGGGATCCAGGCAGGAGTGGGGGATCCAGGCAGGAGTGGGGGCTCCAGGCAGGAGTGGGGGCTCCAGGCAGGAGTGGGGGTTCCAGGCAGGAGTGGGGGTTCCAGGCAGGAGTGGGGGTTCCAGGCAGGAGTGGGGGTCCAGGCAGGAGTGGGGGTTCCAGGCAGGAGTGGGGGTTCCCGGGCAGCCGAACTAAACGAAAGCAGGAGGAAGAAACAACGTCAAAAAACACGGCAGAACTCAAAATAAAAACTGTTGAAAGCGGCTAGAGACCAAACCGAACTGCATGGTTTCTTGTTCAATACTCTGGCAGGGAGTGGAAGGTTGAGCCGGTCTTTATTGCAGGGGTGAGTCATTAATGAGATGGTTGTCAGCTGCCCGGGAGACGTGGAGATGGTTGATTGCCTGAGTGGAGTCAGCTGGAGAAGCTAGACTCCACTCAGGCACCGAGCTGCAGGGGAAAGACAGGACAGGGGAGCAGATGAAAATAGACAGGCCAGGCAGGGCAGAGGAACAGATGAGACAGGTGGGGCAGAGGAGCGGATGAGGGACAGGCAGGGCAGAGGAGCGGATGAGGGACAGGCAGGGCAGAGGAAACAGGAGAGGGGGGAGAAAAGCATATGGGAAAAGGGATATTTTGGGGATGTCAGGTGGGAAGGATGGGGGTGAGGAGGGAGCCCTGACAGTAAAGCTCTATATTATGCAACATTCTGCAGACACAACATTCAAATTCTACATCTACTCCTTTCTACCGGCACTCTGTTTTCTAAAAAAATTTTTTTTACAATTTTTAATTCTTTTAATTTTGTGGTTCACTCTTGGCTTTGGGTTGGCTGGTGTTTTGCTCCTGTGACTTGTATTAACTAATCATGTCAGAGGACACACTGTAAAGCTGGGCAATGGTTCCTCACCATTCTCTTGCACGCCTCCACCCCCGCTCCCCGTTCACCTCACTTCCTGTTTACATTTTTACCGACAGGTATGGTAGCATTCGCCGCATCGTTTGCCCTTTGTTTAAGGTTGTTTTTGTGTGTTGTGGTTATAGTAGCCTTTTATTATCCTCATAGAGTCACCGTGGTGCGTCAGAAGTGAGCCACACGCAGGCTGCGTTTTGTGTGTGTCCAGTCTGACCTGTGAGCTGCTCGTGGCCCGTTACCGGTAAGTCCCTTTTCCTTGCTGTCGCGTACTGTGGTTATGTTGCATGCATGTAACAGCTTGTCATTTTAGGCTGTTACTTTGGCTGCGGGTCGTTACCTGCTCTCTCCTTCTGGACCAATGCACTGACCGGCGTGGCCGCCGTTTGTCTGGAGCTGTGCTAGCTACGCTGGATCAGACGCAGGAAATGCTGCTGCTTTGCCTTCGTGGGTTTATTTTGCCGACGTGGGTCTGCTTTGCCGATGCCGTTGGTCGGCTTTGTCCTCTTTTGGGCTGTTATTTGTGTTGCCTCTGCTTGTCTCTGTGGCTGCTGACAAATGTCCTACCTGCTGCTTATTTTAATGTTTGTGTGCATGTGTGACAGCAGGGAATAATTTCTTTCTTTCTTTTCTGTGTTTTTTTTATGAGTATTTACTGCAGTCATGTGGTCATTTGTTTGTTACGTATTTTCCTTGTCTGACTTATGTTGTTGTAAACATAGTTGTAAATTGGAGTTTATCAATTTTTTAATTGAATGTTTCAGTTTTTATAACTACTTTTGGTTATTAAGTAGTTTTCCTCAGTGCTTGTTTAGGCCCGAGCCCCTGGTAGCCCAGGGTGAAGGGTCTATTGTTTTTGCACCACAGACAACGACGAGTCCAGCACATTCACACACTCAAACACACAAAAATGACAAGTCGAGCGCTGCGCGCTCGATCACGGACAAGGGCCGACATGTCCACACACACACCGACATGCACTCACACACACACACACACACACACACACACACACACACCGACATGCACTCAAACACACACACACACTGACATGCACTAACACACACACACACCAACATGCACTCAAACACACACACACCGACATGCACTCTCACACACACACACACACCGACATGCACTCACACAAACACACACCGACATGCACTCACACACACACCGACATGCACTCACACACACATGCACACACAAACACACACACACAAAAAAATGACTCGTCGAGCGGGTAGCGCTCAACCGCGGACAGTCACACTCTCAAACGCCTTACAGACGCTTCGGGCTTGTTGAGACCTTTCCAAAGATATATAATATGTGGGAGAAATACGGGCAAAAAAAAATCCCATATTGTTTTTGCAAAAAATATTTCTTTAATTTTCTTCTTTCTTCTGCTCTTTAAACTGGAATTTGACCCCCTAAACATGCTCAAAAGCTCACTAAATTGTGCACACATTTCAGTTCCGGGAGAAAAATTTAATTTAACATGAGTTTCAAAATTTGGACTTAAAAATTGGCTCTACAGCGCCACCTGCAAAAATCAAAATACATTGCGTCAATGGGAGGGGGTCCGACATCAACTTTGTCGTACAGCCACCAAATTCGGCACACACATGCATCTTGTCGGGACAAGCAAAAAATATTATGACCCTGCCCTCAGACAAACAGGAAGGCAGATATTTGGGATTGAAAGTTCAAAAATGCTGAGTCAGCGTTTCTGAGGACGTCGCACAAAATGTTCCTTTTGATCGCGCGCTTCTCAAAATGAGCTGAAATTCGGTGGACACCATCTACACAAGTAGACAATTAAAAGTTATCCAAATCGTAAAATTTCATGGTTTCCACGTGGCAACGCCGCAAAGTTGATGTAAAATTTTGAGGGGTTTTTTGTGTGCGTGAAAAATGGCTGCCATTCGTACATAACGAGTCCAATCCGCACCAAATTTTAAACATTTATTGACCCTTCCTCCCTGGACACATTGACAGTGAAATTTTGACAATCGGTGTTACAGCGCCCCCTACAGAATCAAACTAAGTAAAATAAAATCTGTATGGGGAGTAAAATTATTTGTTTGCCAGAAATGAATGAAATTTGAGTGACTATTGTTTCATGTGGTCCCGATCAAAAAAACCACATAGTAACCATGTTATAATTTTAATGGTGTTGCTGTGGCGATGGCTGAATTTCCCCATGTTATTCTAATAGGCCCGAGTAAAAAAAACTCCCATTATATCAAATTTACTTGTTACCATGGAAACGTTCCAAATTTGGCACATGCATTTTGACACACATGCCGGTCAAAAAAAGTCAATGGTATCCATGCAGTATTTTTGACATGTTACCATGGCAATGGCCAACATGTTCCATATTATCCCAATGCAGATTTGACCAAACTGTGAGCTATGAATGCTATTTAAATCAAATAAACACTTATTAAACACACTCAGGCCTAAAGACTTTTGAGACAAAGTTTAAAATTAGAAGGGGCGGGTCAGGTCAGGGTGGCTGCACAGTGATGTAGTGGTTAGCACTTTTGCCTTGCAGCAAGAAGATCCCTGGTTCGAGTCCCGGCCTGAGCCCGGGATCTTTCTGCGTGGAGTTTGCATGTTCTCCCTGTGCATGCATGGGTTTTCTCTGAGTACTCTGGCTTCCTCCCACAGTCCAAAAATATGCTGACGTTAATTGATTACTCTAAATTGCCCATAGGTGTGAATGCGAGAGTGATTGTGTGTCTGTATATGTAGCCCTGTGACAGACTGGTGACCTGTCCAGGGTGTCCCCTGCCTTCACCCGAGTCAGCTGAGATAGGTTCCAGCACCCCCGTGACCCCAGTGAGGATAAAGCGGTGTGTAGAGAATGGATGGATGGATGGATGGATGGGTCAGGTTGGCAGCTGGCAAGGGCCTTTTGACGCTGCTTGCAGCTTTAATGATTATTTTATTTTGTTAATTGAGTTTTTGGAACCCTAATTTGCCTCACAGCGGTGGGCCTACGGTGGTGGGAACTGGTGTTACCAGGTGGTGGGAACTCCTTCCTGTGTGGCGTGCTGCTCATCCCCTGGTTTTGTTTAGATTTTTCACTAAGCTGTGCGTGTGTGCATGTTCATGTGTGAGTGGGGTGATTTCTCCTGGACTCCTTTGTGACGCCTGTCGGCCCAAACCCCTGCCATAGAGCCCCTAGCTCTGATTAGTCCCTAGAAATCATCATTTAGCAGCTTGGTGTGAATGGTTGCTTTTAAACTGTTTATTTTATGACAGAGTATTTTTGATATTGTAAAATAAAATTTATATTGTCTTCATTGGAATCACGTCTCCTGCCTCATTAGTAGAACCTGAGTTGCCTTCTCGTTAGTGTTGGTTATAGTTCCCTGGGTGAAAGTCCTGGGGTGGTGTTGTCTGGCTGGTGTCTACAGTTGGTAGTTGTAGTACCTTAATTCTTCTCTTGAAGCCCTCTGCTCACCACACTGCACATGTTTGAATAGCTACAGAATGCTCTATCCGTAAATTATAACTTTACATGAAGGACTTAATTGACAGAACAGATAAAAGAAGAACATGTTTTCATCTTGAAGTTTGGTCAGGAGTTAGTTTAGTCTTGCACAGACGACTGATCTCCAATCAACACCAAACACTGTTCTTTGTAATGGTTTCCATTGTTTTCATGGTTTCTGTCCACTTTTAGAACTGCAGGATGTTTCTTCAGAAGACTGGATTGTTGCTTCAATCTACCATCACTGCTCTGCTCTTCTGTCTTTTCCTCACACACTTTTGCAAAGGTAACTTCCACACAAGTACAATTAAGTGATTTAAGATCATCTTTATTCTTTGGATGAGATACAATCAATGTTATTGATCCCTCACTCGTGAATCCACATTTTACAGCAACCAAATAAAGATGAAGCACAGTGAAACATGACAACATGCATACACATAGATATGTACAGATATGATACAAAATATGTTACTGAACAGTGGATTCAATCTTTTAGAATCAGTATATTTATTAAATGAATGGATTAATTGTTCATGCTTTGTGTGAAAAGAGTTGCTTGTCAGCTTTGTCTCTCAAAAATTACAATTCTGCACAACTAAACTGCATTTTCAATGATGTTTTGAGGAACCATATATTGATCACACAAAATATTTTCCATTTATTTTATTGCTTAACTGTTGCTCCTTTTCAGTTATTGAAGTGTAAATTATGCAGCTCTAACAATATTAACAGTTTGCTTGCTAACTTCAGGCAGAAGGATCTTTATGAATAGGTGGCACATCTCTTTTTAACATTATCCAATGGATGGAGTATAGTTTTAATTGGCTATAGAAACCAAATGGAGCCAGCCTCAAGTGGACAGTTGAGGAATTGCAGTTTTTAGCATTTCCTGCGTTGTCTTCATTTTTCAGTCTAAGAAGTCTGCTGCTTGATTTTAGTGCATTTATTTAGAAAAAATGGTTGTAAAATCTGCATTAAGACAGAGATCTCAAATAACTAAAGAGAAAACTTCACCCAGCTCACCTACATTTAGGTTTCACTGCAGCCTTGAAAGTAGTGTTAAGGTTCAGTTCTTTCTGGTTCCTACTCAGAAACTAATACAAATCTTTTCTTTCCAGGTCAGTCTCAGGTAATCGGTCCATCTCAGTCAATAGTAGCAACACTTGGAGATGACATCATTTTGCCATGTTATCTGGAACCTGCATACGATGCTGCAACCTTGACGGTGGAGTGGGCCAGACCTGACCTCAACCCCAGATTCATCTATGTGTCACGTAGCGGTCATGACCTTGAAAAAATGAAAAATCCCTCTTACAAAGAGAGAACATCAATGTTCGTTGATGAACTGAAGCATGGAAACATTTCACTGAAGATTTCCAAAGTGAAACCGACTGATGCAGGGAGATACAGATGTTTTACTATTGAGATAAATGAAGACACTTTCATGGATCTTGTTGTAGGTAAGTAGATCTAGTAGTTGCTGTATGTGTGAATACTTCTTACATCATTTTCAAGTTTTGATATCAAGTTGTCCATGTTTAGACAAACATTTTCTCAGTTAAGATAGTACATAACTGGGGAAGATTTGCACAGTAAAGATGAAAAGCTTTTTTTGAGAGATCACTTTGAGCAGTAGTGTTACATACCTCATGTCACACTTTCTTGACCACTTTATAGCTTCTTCAGATACAATCCACTCTGCCAGTTAAAATGCACACTTATTTCTCCTTTAAAAAATTGCTGAAAAACTCACCAGAATTCAATATCTTCTACAGACTTTTAAAATATCCTTTTGGGGAGATGTTACAGTTTTTGGTCCACCAGTTAAGAATGTATTTGTCACATAGACTGCACAGATTCAAATAATTTCTTACCAGCAATCAAAAGACTTGGTTTCCACTGTTAAAAAAAAGAACACCCAAACATGGAGTAAGCAATAAGGGAAATTTATTTCCTACGTCTAAAAACAACAACCCAAGATAAAATAATTTCTAAAAAGAACATGGACTAAAATCCTACGGAGTTCTATTAAAACAGTCCTGTCGGAGGGCATCAAACCAAATAAAACCAGGGCACACAGGTCTTTTTAAGGCTATGCTTATCTTGGCCGGTGCAAATAGTCTTTTTAGGGGAATCTTCTCCGGGGGACAGGCAACACAGGTTGATGAGTGACGTGCAGCACACTTCCTCCTCGGGCCTCCGTACCTCCGAGTCCTCCTCACAGCTGGTCCCGATGCACTGCAGCGCTGTGGAAGAGGGAGCGTCACTCGATTTTCGGCACACCAGAAAAACAACCAACCACACGCACACTGCTGGGTAGGATGGCTTGCGTCCCTTCACTTATCTGGGAATCTGCATTGTATCAATCCTCCTCGGCGTTCGTCGCTCCCTTCAGCCCTCAGCTCCTGCCTCCGTGCAGCCACGACCCGACTCAGTCTGCCTCCGTCCTCTCCCCTCGAACCGGCGCCCTTTGCTGCGTGTAGCGTAGCGTTTCCTTGGCTTGGTCCACTCTCGTGTCACTCCACCTTGTCCCCGTCTGTCCCCAGTTCTCCTCGCGGCCGCTCTCTGTCAGTCCTGGCTTCCTCTCCCCCCCGCGTTCCCTTTTTCACACGGGTGTCCCTCTTTTCTTCATCAGCTCCGGTAGCTCTGTCCAATCAATGGCAGTCTCCATCTAATCAGTCCCACTCACTAATTACAACTCCCAAAAAAGAAAGAAGATCACTCCACCCAGTAAACAATTAACGTGCACACTCAAAATAAACCCATGAAACTACAAAATACACACTCGATAACGAAAATACAACTGGTACTGTGACAGTTTCTCCCCCCTTTAACAATAGTCGTCCCGACTATTCATTCATTACCATACCTAACCGGTGCAAGTCCAAAAGTGGCTCGTTGTGAGCGACGAGGCTCACCACTGGGGGCTGCTGGTGCTCTTTAAAGGTCAGGTGGGTCGGCCGGAGCTGGCTTTGGGATAGGCACCGTCCGCTCTTGTGTGGCATTAATAAACAGTCCAGGGAGCCACCATGTGGGAGGGGGTAAATCAGGGGGCTGGTCTCCTGATGACTGCCTCGGCTCCTGTTCCGGCTCCTGGTCATCCTGTAACATATCCAAGGGGCATGTCCTGAGATTATTACGGTGTACAGTTCGAGTTGGCCCTTCTTTCCCCTCCGGTCAAACCACATAGACTGGGTGTTTTTCTCTCAGCTGTCTGATGACCACAAAAGGCTCTGGGGTCCATCTTGGGCCCAGCTTACCTTTTGCTCTCCTGCGAAAGTTGCACACCAACACACGTTCACCTGGAAGCAGTGCTACCTATCTCACTCTTCGGTTATACCGTGCTTGATCTCTGTCTTGCCTTTTCTGGGTGTGCTCCTTTGCTACTTGGTACGCCTTATGTAGGGCCTGCTGATGTCTTCCTACCCAATCTTGTAAACTGTGGGGCTCTATGGGAGGACTCAAACCTGTCACCCAATCCACTGGGAGACGAGCATGTTTCCCAAAAACAACAAAATGTCGAGTCAATCCGGTGGTGCTATGGGTGGTGTTATTATAAGCCTGGAGAAGGGCTGGTAGCTGCTCTGGCCAGTGAGCCTGGTCTTTTCCAGACAAAGAATTCAGCAACTTTAAAAGGGTCTGATTGAACCGTTCACAGGCTCCATTTCCTTGAGGATGGTATGCTGTGATTCGGCTCTTCTGACACCCATAAAGCTGACAAAGATTACTCACCAAAGCCGATTCAAAAGCAGCCCCTCTGTCTGATAGAATTCGTTCAGGACAGCCAAAAGTCTGGATCAGACTGGAGTAGAGAGCTTTGGCCGTAGTGTTGGTAGATTGATCCCTAGTTGGCACTGCAATGGCATACTTTGAAAATAGATCAGTCATTACCAAGATGCAGGGGTATTGATCACCTGGGCGTCCCAGAGACAGGTAGTCCACCCCCACAACTTCAAATGGATATGAAGTAGTGATTGATAGTCATGGTGCCCTCACCTCTGGTCCAGCCTTTGCACACACACACTGAGGGCATGTTTCCGTCCACTCCTTTACATCCTTTGTCATCTTCGGCCAGTAGCAGCGTTGCCTTAGGGCTGTCAGGGTCCGTTCACTGTTGAGATGTCCCATTTCATTGCAGTAGTCTCTCCAAACTCCTTTTTGCTTCCTGTTGGGGAATAATCACTTGGAAAAGCTGGAGGTCAGAACCTCTTTCCATGCGAGACCGCTTCAGTACACCATCATGTAGTACAATTTTACCCCATTCTTTCAGCCACAGTGGAGACAAGGCTTGCTTTGATCAGTGGAGCTGAGACACCAGGACACTGCAATCAAAGACACTTTCCAGATCTGACACAAGGGTGCAAGGTATCAAATCAGCAGGAGAACAGGAGACCAGGCGATACAGGACTTCTCCAAACAGACCTCCACTCCAGGACAGGGCCTAAAGCCGGTCTGAACCCCCACTCATTATCAGGAACAAATGGCTCCCAATACACATTCTGACTGATTTCTGAGCCATCAAAGAGGGGGCTCAGGAACCTGGATGACAACTTCAAAGACATTCCACTGATTGACAAGGGACTCTGGACTCCCCTCAAAACTAACAAAGACAATCATCTCCCAATTCTGGACAAAACTCCTTTTATGCACATCCATTTCAACAAACACGTGAACTTTTCAATGACTTTGTGATTAATCTACCTCTTGTCTTACCTTTAATATTTTATTCCTCCTTATTAGCATCAATGTAATAATTTTTAACATGTCTGCCGATCACATATGAGCATGTTTGGTACCATTTTAATCAGCTATCTATCAGTAATGCTCCCAGATAAACCATGTTCACCAAATTTCTATATTTTTGAAAGTTACAGAAATTACCTGAAAATGTAACTCTGTGGGACATCTGGACATCAGCCCCCACTGATAGGGGATGTACCAGACCCCTGCTGAGTTAATGATATGCAAACGCACCCCTTTAAAAGACCACATCTGAAAGCACCATTTTGAGTCCTCCTGAATTTTCTGAGTTCTCCTGAATTTGGAAGTTGACTTGCCATCCATCACTCTGAGGCTCCACTCTGTCCACTGTTGTTCCGACCCACATCAACCAAGGCCGACTGGACCTTCCACCGAGGCAGCATCATCAACATCATCATCACGGCACGCAAGTACCTTTCAGTCACTGGAACTTGGTGCAACTTTCTCAAATTATCTTTTCAAAGATAATATTTACAGGCTAACAAATTACCCTACTATCAAATTGACGGCTGTCTTCAGGTGTGGTCTATTTATACCTTTTCCTTCAGAACATCATATTGTAAGTGTAATATTAATCCCAGTGTTACATTGAAATATTGTGTTCTCTTCCTTCCTTTTTCCCATCATTCACATCTCACCATCTTATTCGTTTTGTGTTGTTGTTGTTCGTCTTAATGTGTGTTATTGTTGTTGTTATTGTTTAGCTTAGTTTAATAAATGTACATAAATATAAGTTCAGTGCCTCAATTGTCTTGTTGTTCACATCTTGGTCCCTAACTTGTATAGATTCCAGCTTCCTCAGTTTTATACATAACCTTTCAAGCTAAATAATTCCCCTTTTGATTCCTGAAACTCTTCTTGACAGCGCAACAAGAAGTGTTTCATAGGGTAATTATTATATTTGTCTAATCTAAATACTTCGCTGGTCGAATATCAGGTAGACTATATAATAATTCTGTATGAAACTCTTAACCCCATTTGAGCAAACATTAACCCTACATTAATATTGGTGGAGAAACATTATTATAATCTTATGTTATAATTGGTGGAGAAAACCCTTACAAACAATTTAAACACATACATCAACATATATCAGAAATCCTACAGCTAACAGCTCCAGTTTAAAAGAGCTGTAGTTCTGATCTTTCCTCTTCGGGGGGTGGAGACTGCTTCTAGCATAGGCAGTGACTCTCTCCTTTCCGTCCTGCACCTGAGCAAGTACTGCCCCTAAACCCTCAAAGCTGGCATCAGTGTAAAGCCTGAAGGGGAGAGAGAAATCAGCATAGGCAAGGACAGGTGCATTTAACAAAGCCTCTTTTAATTCGTCAAAAGCTTGCTGGCACTCTGGAGACCAGACGACAGAAGCCGTCTTCCTTGCGGTTGAGGCAGTACCATGGGTCAGACCATTTAAGGGCATAGCAATCTTGGAAAATACAGGAATAAAACATCTGTAACAGCCAGCAAAACCAAGAAAAGATTTTACCTGTTTAAAAGTCTGAGGTGTTGGCCAGTCTCTCAAAGATGCAGTCTTTTCTGGATCAGGAGCTACCCCATGCTCACTGATCACATGGCCCAGGCAAGTCACTTTTCTTTGGAACAGGTGGCATTTTTTAGGTTTCAGTTTCAGTCCATGTTGGTGAAGCTTTTCAAACACTTCTTCAAGGTGCCTGATATGGCTGTCAAAATCAGGGGAGAACACCACTACGTCATCCAAATAAATCAGTAAACTATCATTTACCAGGTTACCCAGGCAATGCTGCATCAGTCTCTGAAAGGTTGCTGGGGCATTGCACAGGCCAAATGGCATCCTCTCAAACTCGTACAGGCCAAAGGGGGTGGTGAAGGCAGTCTTCTCTCGATCAGCAGGGTTCATTTCCACTTGCCAATATCCACTGGCCAAGTCCAGGGTGGAGTACCACTTGGCTGCCTTCAGTCCAGTCAGTGACTCCTCAGTACAAGGTAGTGGGTAGGTATCTTTGTGGGTAACCGTGTTTAACTTCCTGTAGTCGACGCAAAACCTCCAACTCCCATCTTTCTTTCTCACCAACACAATAGGGGCTGCCCAGGGGCTCGAGCTCTCTCTCACTACACCAGTGTCCAACATATTCTGTAACAAGGCTTGTAGTTCAGTGTACAAACTTGGGGAGACAGGGTGGTATCTCTCACGGCTTGGGGGAGCTGAACCTGTTGGTATCTGGTGTTTCCTTTCCTTAACAGGTTTATCATCGCCCCCTGCTGCTCACAACTAAGTCCATCTCCCTGTAAAGACAAGACTGGATGAGGCTCTTGCGGGTTTGTACTGTTTTCCACTCCTATTCACCTTACTGACACTTCTACCACATCTGGTGCCATAGTGTTAAGGACTAGCTCTTGCTCCCCTTGGATGTCTGTAACTGCAATCTCTGTTACCTGAGCCAATGGCTGGCGTTGGGGGACCTCAACTGGATACGGGTTGGGGTTACAAACTCTACAAGGCACTCTGCCTTCCTTCAGGTCAGCAAGGGTGCACACACCACTCTGTGTCACCATTAAAGAAAGGTTCCACCATAACAGTACATAATTTCTTAGGAGCACTTTCAGATACCTGAAGCCACAAGACAATCTCTGACTGTGGTGGAATAACGACTGGCTGTTGTCGTGGTAGCTTGGCAACTCCTTGGTAGGGGGGAGGAGGGCACTCTGTGGCAGCTCGCTGACACTCTGCAAAGGCACGAGACCAGAGGCATCCTACAGTCAGAGGCACCATTGTTTTGAATGCTGAAAGCCCTGGATGATTACCCTGAGTGAGAGCATGCCAAACAGGCTTAAAAATGTTCATTCCAAGTATGCCCTTCTCTGAGCCAAGGCATTTATCATCAACCACAATCACACCCTTTTCAAAAACCTGAACACTTCCTACCACACAGTCCACCAAAGCATAGCCAATATAGGGGATTTCAAGGTTGTTTGCAGCACGAAGGGCCAGCCAAGGGGTGGCATCAACACTTGTCAAACAAGTGCCTTGGAGATGCTTTTTATACAGACTTTGGCTCAACAATGTAACCTGCGATCCAGTGTCAAGCACAAACGGTATCTCACAACCATTCATCCTCACAGTCACATCATGACACTCACCCACCAGGGCGGACCTCGGCTGTGATCTGGGCTCCTTATCTGTGCTGACTGCCCCCACTGCTTGGCCCTCAGCTGCAGGGGGAACTAAAAATCCTGAGGCCAAGATGAACGTTGGGGGCAGTGACGCTGAACATGTCCAGCCGTACCACAATGCAGGCAGACAGGCCTACCTTGTGCATCCCACTGGTAGGTAGGGGTTACTGGGCGCCTTCGTCTCATTTCAGGGACCTGGGAAGTAGCTATATGACTACTGGAAGGGAAAGTATTAGAGGTTAGAGGCATTTCTTTGGATGATAGATGTGCTTTTACCTCTCCCATTAGGTTGGTTGAAAGGGCCTTGATCTGCTCCACTATCTCCTTCCTCATCTCTCCCAACAGCTCCTGCTGTAATTCAGCTCGTATCTGTCCTTTTAATTGCTCCATGTTCATGGTTGCATTTCTTGGAACAGCAACCCTCTGTGACAGAACGGCCTCCTCCCCCTCCTGAGATTCCAGTTCGAGGGCCTGGGCCTCTTTGCACAAGTCATCAAAGGTCATACGTTGGTTCCGCCTCATCTGCCTGCTTAGCTCTTGTTTGATTGATCCAGGTTGGAGACCAACCATCAACTGGTCCAACAACAGATCATCACTTTCTTCTGTTCCTTCTTCATCTTGTTCCTGCCATCTGCTGAAAGACTCCCTCAGTCTGAGTATAAAAGCATTTACGTTTTCAGTGGATTGCTGTCTACAGTTAAAAAAAACTAACCCGCAACTGAGCTTTAGAGGCAGGTCGAGCATAAAGTCTCTGCAGCACATCTAGCACCTTCTGTCCAGTATTTTTGTCTCTAAGGCTAATGAGCTGCAGTTCTCATTTGGCCTCTCTTTCCAAGGCGCCTAGAATAAAATCAGCCTGCTGTTGCTGGTTCAGTCCTTGCGCCCTCAGCATGGCCTCCACCTGACTCTTCCATTCTATAAATTTTGTTTTGTCACTAGAAAATTTAGGTATCCAAGCAGCCCCCAGGAACCATGGCATCACAAACTGAGCAACAATTGGAGAGCTAATACTACTCGGAGCTGTGTCCATATTTTTATTTTTTTTTAACAGTGGAGCTGGTATCCTGCCGACAACGCCAGAAAAATACTGTCACATAGACTGCACAGATTCAAGTAATTTCTTACCAGCAATCAAAAGACTGGGTTTCCACTGTTAAAAAAAAAAAAAAACGCCCAAACATGGAGTAAGCAATAAGGGAAATTTATTTCCTATGTCTAAAAACAACAACCCAAGATAAAATAATTTCTAAAAAGAACATGGACTAAAATCCTACGGAGTTCTATTAAAACAGTCCTGTCGGAGGGCATCAAACCGAATAAAACCAGGGCACACAGGTCTTTTTAAGGCGATGCTTATCTTGGCCGGTGCAAATAGTCTTTTTAGGGGAATCTTCTCCCGGGGACAGGCGACACAGGTTGATGAGTGACGAGCACCACACTTCCTCCTCAGGCCTCCGTACCTCCGAGTCCTCCTCACAGCTGGTCCCGATGCACTGCAGCGCTGTGGAAGAGGGAGCGTCACTCGATTTTCGGCACACCAGAAAAACAACCAACCACACGCACACTGCTGGGTAGGATGGCTTGCGTCCCTTCACTTATCTGGGAATCTGCGTTGTATCAATCCTCCTCGGCGTTCGTCGCTCCCTTCAGCCCTCAGCTCCTGCCTCCGTGCAGCCACGACCCGACTCAGTCTGCCTCCGTCCTCTCCCCTCGAACCGGCGCCCTTTGCTGCGTGTAGCGTAGCGTTTCCTTGGCTCGGTCCACTCTCGTGTCACTCCACCTTGTCCCCGTCTGTCCCCAGTTCTCCTCGCGGCCGCTCTCTGTCAGTCCTGGCTTCCTCTCCCCCCCGCGTTCCCTTTTTCACACGGGTGTCCCTCTTTTCTTCATCAGCTCCGGTAGCTCTGTCCAATCAATGGCAGTCTCCATCTAATCAGTCCCAGCTGTACTCACTAATTACAACTCCCAAAAAAGAAAGAAGATCACTCCACCCAGTAAACAATTAACGTGCACACTCAAAATAAACCCATGAAACTACAAAATAAAAACTCAACAAAAACATCAAAATGAACACTCAAAACAAAACCATGCAACTACAAAATACACACTCGATAACTAAAATACAACTGGTACTGTGACATATTCACTGGTGTATTTATTAGGGAGGATTCACGTTGACAAACATTGCTCGAAAGGCACCACAGTCAGTCTTTTTTTGTATTCTTGGTCACTGGACAGAACTAGAATTTTTCTCTTGTATGTTTGATTTGGGAAGACGAAGAAAAAGTGATGGGCCAGGCAGAGCTCTTCCTGTAGATCCATGCACAATAAAAGGTTTATTCATTGCCCACAATGAATTTGAATTTCCAAATTTACATGTAGCAACCAATGCAAGAACATGTGGGGTGTATTCAGACATTCTGTACTTTTGCATATGTGTTCCTACCACATCAGTAGAACCAGAAAGTCATTTCTTGGTGAAATATGTACGTATTGACTGAAGGGACGCTGCCCTGAAAAGCTCCTGGTTGGATCTTTTCACTTAAAGATGAAATTAATTCTCTCTAATATTACCATCAACGATAAAAAATATATATCTTGAAGGTCAAAATAACAAACTTCCATTGTTCTATTTATTAAACAATTTAGAAACCAATGTAGTTTAATGGTAAAACAGTAATAAAACAAAAAAAACTGATCTGTTATGTCTTGAAGGTACAGACTAAAGACACTGAATGATTATTAAGACGCTGCATTCTTTACCACATGTAATGATGAACTCTATCATTCATTTGGTGACTGACTCCTGTTTTAAATGTGCTTCTTGTTCAGTTTCAGGTGCTGTTCCTCAACCTGTCATCTCTTTAGCAGGGGTTGATGGAAAGGGAGGAGTGGAGTTACAGTGTGAGTCTGCAGGCTGGTATCCAGAACCTGAGGTGTTGTGGCTGGACGGTGATGGAAACCTCCTCTCTGCTGGACCTACAGAGACAGAGGTCCTGATGACCTCTATACTGTCAGCAGCAGAGTGACTGTGGAGAAGAAACACAGCAACAAGTTCACCTGCAGAGTCCAGCAGAAAAATACCAACCAGAGCAGAGAGACATGGATCCATGTTCCAGGTAACTGTTATTTTTATCTAAGTAGAGAAAATTTGTGTTTCTGTTTCATGTAAATTAAACTTTATTCCATGTTTTATCGTTTCAGATGATTTCTTTAAGGTCCAGTCCAGTAACACCTCCACCATAGCTGGTTTGGCTGTTAGTTTGGTTGTTTCTATCATCCTGTTAATTCTAGCAGTTGTTCTTTTTGTTCACACTAGAAGACACAACAGTAAGTCACATATTAATTTTTAAAAAAACAAGATGTATACAAAATATTGAGGCTTTGATGTAAACTTTGATATACGAGGATTCATTTTAAAAAATACAATTGTCTAGATTGTTGTTCTTTCTATATTTAAAGGCTGATTATTTTATTTTCTCAAAGGGACCAAAAGAAGAGAAGATGTTCAGAATGAATCTGAAGAAGAAGATCTAATGTCAATGAAGACTTTGGAGAATAAAAAGCAACCAGAGAGCAAACAAGGAAGTAAAGAAACAGAAGTTTCACTGCTGGTAGATGAAGAAAGACTCCAAGATCAGGTGATGACAGAAAGTAAAGTCAAGTTTGATGAAAAAAAACAATTATGGAATAAAGGAAGAAGGTTTGTGTCTCTAAAGCAGATCAGACGTCAGTATTCAAGCTCTGACAGGAAGACAAGTAAAGAATCTGGACAGTGGAGAAGAAAAACCAGATGTAGTTTATCAATCTGATCAATATCAATCTCACAAAAAAAAAATCTCCACTAATTTGTCCAACTAAAATGATGTTTAACATCTCGTCTCTGTTCATGTTTGTCAGTTAAAGGAGGAAAAACTGAAGCCAGAGGAGCAGCAGAGGAGGAAGGAGGCTGAGAATACAATACAGAGACTGAAAGAGAAGCTGGACAAGAAGAAAACTGAGGTTAAATAAACATTTATAAACTATCATCACTAAAATATCAGGTCCAGATGGAGTGGAGAAAAATCAGACATCTCAACCTTCTGGTTGTTCTTCCAGGTTAAAAACAAACAAACTGAGCTGAAAAGTCTCCAGGAGGAGAAGAAGATGATTCAGGATGATCTGCAGAACCTAATTAAAGACCTGGACACCAAGATTACAGAGGTTTATTTATTTGTCTTAATTCATCTGTATTTGTAAAGAAACCTGAACATCTCTGCTGTCTGAGGAACTGGATCAGAAAACATCATTTCCATCATCTGTCTTGAAGTTTTATTCTCATATTCAGTCCATTGACTGTATGTTACATTATTAGGTTGTATGATTGTGGTTCTGCTGTAACATGATAATCATGTCTTTCTTTTCTCTCCTCTTTCCTCACAGCTGGAGACAATCAGAGAAGAGTTAGCAAAGTCTTCCTGGACTTCTTTTCCTGGGTATAATCACAATAAAACTCTCTGAGTTCCACCACCATCAGAAAACAGTCATTTATTGATAAATCTCATCACTAATAGGTTCAATATTATGATATGTCCATTATTTTAACATAAAATGTCTCATTGCTGGATTCTCTCCTGGTTATTTATTTTACAACACTTAATGACTTTAACAAAGTCAGAGAGCAGCAGAGAGATTTTTATATTCAGTCTATCAGAGACATGAAACACTGAAGGAAAATGTTTCTGTCCACATGACTGAAAAACACTTTAGACACTGAAATAGAGAATTTCTACAAGAACACACCAGGATTTCTCATGTGTTATTCAGGATTTATCAAAATCTTAATTGATGTTTTGTATTTTATGTCCAATAATGTGTTTTTATATGTTGCAGAGTGGTGCCATGCAGGAAAATGGAAGAAGAAAGAAGATGAGAAGAGAATACAGACAGAAATAGAAAACCTCAACAAACAGCTGATGACCAAGAACATGGAGTTCCAGAACAAAGATAAGAAGGTTCATATTTTCAGAATCCTACTTTGTTGTTCTCTGTGATCTAAAATCTTTATTTTCTACTGAATTTACTGATTTCTATGTTATGTTGAATCAGAATTCTTCAGGTCACATGTCAGGACATCACACTGAGGAACCAGCGTCCTACAAATGACCTTTTGAACTTCTCTTATATTCTAATTTTCTTGGTTCAGATTCAGATTCAGATTCAGATAAACTTTATTTATCCCTGAGGGGCAATTAAGGTGCATATGAGCAGCAGGACGTTATAAAAAATAGACAGGGTATTCACAGAAGAATAGGATAAAAAAGAATAAAATAGAATAAAATTTAGAATATACAGTATGTACACAATATAAATATCAAATGAGGTAACTGGAGTGGATGACGTAAAGTGCAAACAGACAGTGTAAACAGAGGAAATAGTATGGTCTGTGTAGACATTCTAAATAATATAAAACAGTGTAACCAGTGTAAGTATAAACAGGATGTTAAGTAGTCTGGGGGGGGGTATGTGTGTGTGTGGGGAATGGTGTTAACAGTTTGAGTTGAAGAGTAGAGTGGCTTTGGGGACAAAGGTGGCACTCCTCCTCTCAGTCCTGCAGGCAATGCAGCGGAGGCGTCGCCCGGAGGGGAGCCATTGAAATGCGGTGTGAAGAATGTGAGAGGGGTCGTTGATTATCTTACCTGCCTGTCTGAGGGCCTGTTGGCTGTAAACGTGTGAGACAGTTCTGACAGGCAGGCCGATGATTTTGGAGCACACTGATGCAGTGTGCTGCAGTCTGTTCCTGTGCTGCAGGTTGAGGGAGTGGAACCAACAGGTTATGGAAAATGTCATTATGCTTTCAACGAAAGCATAGTAGAAAGTCAACATGATGTGTGTGCTGACTCCAAAGGAGTTGAGTTTCCGGAGGAGGTACAGCCGTTGGTGACACCTCCTGAGAATGTCCTCTGTGTTGGCAGAGAATCTCAGGAGGTTGTCAAAGATGGTGCCCAAGTATCTGTATTCCTCAACTACCTCCACTGGCTTCCCGTGAATGGTGGTGGTGACTGCAGCAGCCAACTGGAGAAGGTCACCACCATCTCCTTGGTTTTGCTGACATTCAGTTCTAGTTTGGAACTGTCACACCACTCCACAAACTCCTGGAGAACGGGTCCGTGGTGTTGTGAACCATCATCAGTGACTGGGTTGTGTTCAGAGGCATCTTTTAGTGTCAGGAGGAGGTCGGGGTGGATGGAGGGTTTACAGAGACCAGAGTTCACATTCAGACAGTCTCTGGTTCAGTTCAGTTGGTTGAAGTCAGAGAAAGATGCTGGTTTTAGTTATTTATAAATCAACATGTTGTGTCTGAAGTCTTTCCACAAACTAAGTCTGATAATGAAGTAATCACTACAGGTGAAGATTTTACTGCAGGACTGGATGTTTTGGAAGGAAAAAGTAGGTTTTCAGTGAATTCCTCATGTTAGAAAAGTTGCTTTTCTCAGTTACATTTTCATGTTTTAGTTTTTAATTTTGGTTATTGCTGTTTGTTTACATAAAAACATATTTTCTCAGACACAAGGTTGCACTGCAGGCTGTGTTTCCTCCAAACTAGAAACTTCTACATTCTGATCTTGCAGAAACATGTATTTAAGGCATTTATTTGTTCTGCTGAATCATGACTCATGCTTCAAACCAAACACTTGCTGCTGCAAATTAGCACCAGATAGAAATGTGTTTCCAAGAGTCATGGTCTAACAATGCTGATATCAAGACTTTTTATTTTATCATCTCTATTTTATTAATTTGTATTGTACACATGTCAGTTTGTAGTATAAGACATCAAGTTAAAGTCTCTTATTTTGTTCCTCTTTCTCTTTCTCTCCTTCCAGTGTGAAGAAAAACAAGATGAGCTGAAGGAGCTTCTGGATGATCAACAGAAGATGGAGACTGAACTGCAGATTGAGGAGCAACAACTGGGAACTAACAAGGTTCAACTCTTTATGTTGAAATTAAACATCATTTTGTAGAGTTCGGAGATCAGGATTTCTTCTTTTATTGTGTCTTTAGTTTTATTTTGTTCTGTCTATTGAGAATCTTCTTCTCCAACCTTTATTCTGTCACTGAACCACAGTGTTGTAAAACAGTGAATCAATGAACATTTCTCACATCTGGAACTTCTTCATGTCTGTTTTCACTCCTTAGATGAAGAAAGAATATCATGATATCAAGAATCAGATCCACCAAGAGAAAGAGAAACGGAAGAAGGCTGAGTTCCAAGTGAAGAACCTGAAGAATGAGCTGGAAGAGGTAAAACTCACATTCTTTTAAAATCAAAAAAACTGACATGTCCACTGAACTTAGTCTCACTGTGATGTAAATAATGTTGATTAAAAATAATTAATGTTGAAAACATTAATGAAATGATAACTTTGAACAGAAACAATGATTTTCTAAATATCAACTTTAAATGTGAGCATAAATCAGTGAAGGTCAGTAAAAGGAAGTAAAGTTTGGAAACATTGTGGTGTCACTTCCACTGCAGAAACATCCACATCCATCATTCTGAAAGCAACAATTATCTTCCTATACCACTAAACTACATTCTCATTTTTCACACAAATCTATTTTCTCACTAGAATTCTCAGACTGTGACGTTGTAGGAAAAGTTTAGAGTTTGAAAGAGCCACAAAGTTTCCTGAAGAAGACATAAAACAGAAACAGGACTTTCATCCAGGAGACCAGGATTCATGTTCCATGTGGAACCTTTATTCTGACACTTTGGTTTCACTTTCATTCACTGCTTGGTTACATTTCTGCAAACCAGAACTCTGCAGTTAGAAAAACACCATGATTTGGGTTCAAATACACATGTGGACAAAATTGTTGGTACCCCTCAGTTAAAGAAGGAAAAACCCACAATTCTCACTGAAATCACTTGAAACTCACAAAAGTAACAATAAATAAAAATTTATTGAAAATTAAATAATCAAAAACAGCCATTACTTTTGAATTGTTGATTAACATAATTATTTAAAAAAACAAACTAATGAAACAGGCCTGGACAAAAATGATGGTACCTCTATAAAAGATTGAAACTATTTGACCAGAGTGACATGATTAACTCAGGTGTGTCATTTAATTGACATCACAGGTGTTTCCAAACTCACAATCAGTCAGTCTGCCTATTTAAAGGGAGACAAGTAGTCACCCTGCTGTTTGGTGAAAAGGTGTGTACCACACTGAACATGGACAACAGAAAGCGAAGGAGAGAATTGTCCCAGGACATCCGAAAAAAAATTATAGACAAACATCTTAAAGGTAAAGGCTATAAGACCATCTCTAAACAGCTTGAAGTTCCTGTGACAACAGTGGCTCATATTATTCAGAAGTTCAAGACCCACGGGACAGTAGCCAACCTCCCTGGACGTGGCCGCAAGAGGAAAATTGATGACGAATTGAAGAGACGGATCGTTGGAATTGTATCCAAGAGCCCAGAGCAACCTCCAAAGAAATTAAAGGTGAACTCCAAGGCCAAGGTACATCAGTGTCAGATCGCACCATTCGTCGTTGTTTGAGCCAAAGTGGACTTCATGGGAGACGACCAAGGAGGACACCACTGCTGAAAAAAACTCATAAAAAGCGAGACTGGAATTTGCAAAAATGCATGTTGACAAGCCACAAAGCTTCTGGGAGAATGTCCTTTGGACAGATGAGACCAAACTGGAGCTTTTTGGTAAGGCACATCAACTCTATGTTCATAGACTCAAAACCAAGCATACGAAGAAAAGAACACTGTCCCTACGGTGAAACATGGAGGAGGCTCAGTAATGTTTTGGGCTGCTTTGCTGCATCTGGCACAGGGTGTCTTGAAAGTGTGCAAGGTACGATGAAATCTGAAGACTATCAAGGCATTCTGGAGAGAAATGTGCTGCCTAGTGTCAGAAAGCTTGGTCTCAGTCGCAGGTCATGGGTCTTCCAACAGGACAACGATCCAAAACACACAGCCAAAAACACCCAAGAATGGCTGAGAGAAAGCGTTGGACTATTCTAAAGTGGCCTTCTATGAGCCCAGATCTGAATCCCATTGAACATATGTGGAAGGAGCTGAAACATGCCATTTGGAGAAGACACCCATCAAACCTGAGACAACTGGAGCTGTTGGCTCATGAGGAGTGGGCCAAAATACCTGTTGACAGCTGCAGAACGCTCATTGACAAATACAGAAATCGTTTAATTGCAGTGATTGCCTCAAAAGGTTGTGCAACAAAATATTAAGTTATGGGTACCATCATTTTTGTCCAGCCCTATTTCATTAGTTTGTTTTTTTAAATAATTATGTTAATCAACAATTCAAAAGTGATGGCTGATTTTGATTATTAATTTTCAATAATTTTTTATTTATTGTTACTTTGTGAGTTTCAAGTGATTTCAGTGAGATTGTGGGTTTTTCCTTCTTTAACTGAGGGGTACCAACAATTTTTGCCCACGTGTGTATGAACCTTTCAGAACATGTTTGAAGACTTTCCTCCATTTTCTCTGTTACCAGGTTGACAAGAAATAAAAGAAAGATGCTGATTAGAAACATATTAGTGAGAATCAAACATGTCGTTTGGACATGGACAAAGAAAAGACCTTCTGGAGGAAAGTTCTGTGGTCAGATGGAAGAAAAACTGAGCATAAATATGTTTGGAGGAGAGAAGATGAGACCTTTAACCCCAAGAACACCAGACCTACCATCCAGCATGGTGGTGGCAGTATCATGCTCTGTGGAACTGGAGCTTTACACAAAGTAAACAGAACAATGAAGAAGGAGGATCATCTCCACATTATTCAGGAAACCTCAAATCAGCACCAGAAGGTTGATCTTGGACACAGTTGGATGTTCCAATGAGCTTAAACACACATCAGACGTGGTAAAGAAATGGTTCAATCAGAATAGAATGAAGGTTCTAGACTGGTCTCCCCAAAGTCCTGACTTAAACCTCAAAAACTTGAAAGAGTCACAAACTGAACTTGAAGAGTTGAAGACACAAGTCAGCAACAGGGTTTTCATCCAGGAGACCAGGATACTGAGAGGATACACTTACAGTTTACAGCAGAAGTGAGAACAAAACTGTGTAAAATCAGTTAAATGTCAAATCATTCACAACTGAATCACTGCACAGTAACTGCATCACTTCTAAGATGAACCGTCGGGTGTTTGTGTTCTGTAAAATTAAAACTGTCAGTCTCACACCTGAAAATCACAACATGTGTTTCTTAACTGCAGCTGAAGAGAAATCATTCAGAACCAAGAATCAGCTCCAGCAGGAGAAACAGAAAAATGAAAAGGCTGAAAGTGACATGAAGACCCTGAACAGTCGTCTGGAAGAGGCAAAACTCACCATCAATGTCTTTTTTAAATCAAATAAGTGACAAATTCACTGAAGCTTCTCACCGTGATGTAAAATAATGTTCGTAAAATATATGAAATGATGTTAACTTTAAACAGAAACGATGATTTTCTGAATATCGACATTCACTGTCACTGCACAGTAACTGCATCACTTTCTAAGATGAACAGTCGGGGTGTTTGTGTTCTGTAAAATTAAAAACTCAGTCTCACACCTTAAAATCAGAACTTGTGTCTCTTCACCTGCAGCTGAGGGGAAATAATTCAGAAAACCGACAATCAACTCCAGCAGGAGAAACAGAAAAATGAGACTCTGAACAGTCGTCTGGAAGAGGTAAAACTCACCATTCTTTCAAATCAAATCACTGACACTTTCACTGAACTCTGTCTCACTGTGATGGAAAATATAGTGGATAGGATTAATGAAACTAACTTTGAACAGAAACACTGATCAGTGGTCAGTAAAAGGAAGTAAAGTTTGGAAACATTGTGGTGTCACTTCCACTGCAGAAACATCCACATCCATCATTCTGAAAGCAACAATTATCTTCCTATACCACTAAACTACATTCTCATTTTTCACACAAATCTATTTTCTCACTAGAATTCTCAGACTGTGACGTTGTAGGAAAAGTTTAGAGTTTGAAAGAGCCACAAAGTTTCCTGAAGAAGACATAAAACAGAAACAGGACTTTCATCCAGGGAGACCAGGATTCATGTTCCATGTGGAACCTTTATTCTGACACTTTGGTTTCACTTTCATTCACTGCTTGGTTACATTTCTGCAACCAGAACTCTGCAGTTAGAAAAACACCATGATTTGGGTTCAAATATGAACCTTTCAGAACATGTTTGAAGACTTTCCTCCATTTTCTCTGTTACCAGGTGACAAGAAATAAAAGAAAAGATGTTGATTAGAAACATATTAGTGAGAATCAAAACATGTAGTTTAGTTAAATATGAACATGATTGTTGAGAGACAGAGTTACCTGAATTAAAATAAGGTGATAAAGTGACTGTTCCAAGCAGCTTTCCAGAAATCATGTCATGTGTATCTCTGCTTTAATACATAATCTTCCTTTTATTCTGTCTCCAGTTACAGAAGAAGCTCAAGGAAAAGGAGAAGTGGACGGAGACTGAAAGAGAGGCGAGGACAGAACGCAACAAGGTTTATCTGCTGTCATCTCTTTTCTATTTCTTTTCATATGAAACTGATTTGTTGCTGCAAACAAGAAAACTGATATATCCATCAAAACTAATTCGAACATGAAATAACTGAGACCAAACTTTGGTTCCAGTGCAGCAACGATTAAACTGATAACATTTCCTTCTGTGTTCATGTGTTTCTGACAAGCCGGTATTATATTATATTATATTATATTATATTATATTATATTATATTATATTATATTATATTATATTATATTATATTATATATTATCAGACTATTTCACCTGATCTAAACCTTGTTGAACCAACTTGTTGGTAATTTTTTTTAAGAAGATGTTTATTGTTGGAAAGTTCTGTGGTCAGATGGAACAAAAACTGAGCAGAAATATGTTTAGAGGAGAGAAGATGAGACCTTTAACCCCAAGAACACCAGACCTACCATCCAGCATGGTGGTGCAGTATCATGCTCTGTGGAACTGGAGCTTTACACAAAGTAAACAGAATAATGAAGAAGGAGGATCATCTCCACATTATTCAGGAAAACCTAAAATCAGCACCAGAAGGTTGATCTTGGACACAGTTGGATGTTTCAATGAGCTTAAACACACATCAGACGTGGTAAAGAAATGGTTCAATCAGAATAGAATGAAGGTTCTAGACTGGTCTCCCCAAAGTTCTGACTTAAACCCATCAAAAAACTTAAGAATCACAAAATCTCCTTGAAAAGAGGAAGACACAAGTCAGCAACAGGATTTTCATGCAGACCAGGATACACTCACAGTTTACAACAGACGTGAGAATAAAACTTTGTTAAATGACTTACAGGGTGGGGAAGCAAAAATGTCCTGTCAGGTAAAAACAACTATAAATGGGTATAACTTTTTTATTTTTTGGAATTTTGAACTGATTTCTTGAAGAACACCAATTTAAGCTTTCAGAACATGTTTATTCAATATGTCCTCCATCAGCCATGATGAAGGCCTCGATACAGCCTCTGAAAGAGGTGCAGGACCTCCTGATATCCTCCTTGGGGTAGGCCTCCCATTCCCTGGAGAATGCAGCCTTAAGTAAATCCATATTGGATGAGGGGTGGCATTAGTCCTCAACTCAGTGGCGTCCCATCAGAAAAAATCCAGGGGGTGTAGATCAGGTGAGCTCGGGGGCCAAATGCCTTTGGGCCAGAAGTTCACTATATTCTACTCACAGAACTTTTGGACCTTGACTGATGTGTGAGCAGAAGCCCCATCTTGCTGCCACACATAGTTGTTGTCAGGGTAGGTGGCCTTCAGCCAGGGCAAAACGGTGTATCTCAGAACTTTGTAGTACACATCAGCCCCAATTTTCTGATCTGGCTTGAAGAAGTAGGGGGGGCATCTTATTGCCATCTGAGCCCAAGACTCCCAGGACCATCTGGAGATCTCTTGGTGCCCAAACTGGATTGTCTGGCATGCTGGATGCAGCGAATGGTCCTCTTACTGATGCCAACAATCTTGGCAATGTCCTTCTGAGGGAGTTGGGCATCCAAGAGATCACAAACCCTATTGCGTTTTGGTTGTTGCTTGCTCGTTTCACAATGCACCAAGGTCTGACAAATACCAAAAAGATTGGAACCCGTTTAAGTTCACCGGCCCACGGGCGGGCCGTTTTGATATCTGCATAAGCATTTTTCGAAATAGAACAACACTGCCAATGCGATGATTCAAACACTATACACCGATAGAAAGCTTAGATTCTCATGAATCCGCCGGTATAAACCACTTTCAGATGTGATTACCACAGCGGGTATATAAACACATTTGTCCAACAAACAACAAAAATTTAAAGGGCGCAGCTCACCTTTGGACGCTCTTTGGATGCTCTTTTACTGGTCAAAGATGAAAATAATCCACAAAAACCGGCCATAATCCAAGCTTCGGCATCCAGACAATACTGGCAAGTATAATATTTTGTCCAAAACATGTCTTTGAAATAAGTAAATAATCCACAAATAGCTTGGCTCCGTGTGCGCACGCACGGCGCATGGCGGCGCTGTATGGAGTTAGAACAGTCTCATAATCCACAAATGCACACAGAAGAATTCACACATGTAAACTGGGATTCACAAATGTAAACTGCAATCCACAAATAAATTAAGAAAGTTCACAAATGTATTTCTGCATTCACAAACTGCTTTTGTGTGTGAATCTTTTTTGAGACTGCTCTGCCGTCAGCTCGATCCACAAATGCATTTTTTCAACACGGAAGTTTCTGTAGCCAATCAGATGTCTCCCTCCTTTCAGCCAATCACAAAAACTCACCCCACGTGGGGGTGGGTGTTCTGTTCAGCCAATCATATGAACGCGTCCGCACAGTGTTATACTTGACCGTGTCATTGGGCTGAAGAGTGAAGCTGCCCGTCGGAGAGACCATGGCGTCTGATGGGGACAATAGACCCTTTATTTGTTTACAAACATTGTGACGTTTTTTTGTGGCCGGGGCTTATGCTGGAGGCAAAAGCTGAGCGAGAAGTCAAGCGGGACTGGGAGTATATAGTTTGTGCTGGGAGTTCGATCATTTTTAACCCGTTAAACTTCAGTGTACCGCCGGCGGTACACTTACTAATTTGCATAAGAATTTAAAGAATGGCCGAAGACTGCAAACGCGATTATATGAACATTATACGCGATGGAAAGCTTAGATTCTCATGAATCCGCCGGTATAAACCACTTTCAGATGTGATTACCACAGCGGGTAATATAAACACATTTGTCCGACAAACAACGAATATCCATCCATCCTTTCTCTATACACGGCTTTATCGTACACAGCGCGACTCACATTTCTGGGTTCATTATTACACACAGATGAAAATATTCCACAAAAAACGGCCATAATCCAACCTTGGACATCCAGACGACACAAGCCAGTAAACTATTTTGTCCAAAACATGTCTTGAAGTCGGTATATAATCCACGAATAGGTCGTTTCAAAGGAAATACACCTCGCGATGCACGTCCAATATTCCCTGTATTTCTCGTCATATTTTTTTATTTACAAATAGAATATTAGCGATTTTTTTGTACTGAAAATGGCTGGAATTGACTGCAGCTGATCGTCTCTGGAGAGACAGCAGGTCCGATTTGTGGCACTGGCAGCGAGCAGTGACACTTTTTGTGGCACCACTGCGGTGACACGGTTAATGCCACTGTTTGGGCGAGATGCCACGGCCGCAGCGGCATTTCCAGTGGCCTCTGGAGATGCCAGCAGAGATGCCACGGTTAATGCCACTGTTTAGGGAACATGCCACGGTTAATGTCAGTATCAATGTCACATTGAGCCTAGTCTCAATGTGACAGAGACTAGGCTCTATCAACTTTTCTAAAATCTCGTCCTGCTGTGTTTTTGGATGCCAGAATAGAAGGAATGACATTGGCGAACGCAAATTAAAGTTTTATAGGATTCCACCGAACACTCATGCTCAGAGGGAACGAAGACAGTTGTGGTTAAATGCACTGAGGCGAAAAGACTGGACAGAGACGATCAGCTGCAGTCAATTCCAGCCATTTTCAGTACAAAAAATCGCTAATATTCTATTTGTAAATAAAAAATATTCAATTCAATTCAATTCAGCTTTATTCCAGACACTGGGTCCAAATACACACACCATAAGAACGAGGACACAACAAGACACACAAAAAAAATACAATCAAAAACAATAACCCGTTAAATATGACGAGAAATACAGGGAATATTGGACGCGCATCGCGAGGTGTATTTCCTTTGAAACGACCGATTCGTGGATTATATACCGACTTCAAGACATGTTTTGGACAAAATAGTTTACTGGCTTGTGTCGTCTGGATGTCCAAGGTTGGATTATGGCCGTTTTTTGTGGAATATTTTCATCTGTGTGTAATAATGAACCCGGAAATGTGAGTCGCGCTGTGTACGTTAAAGCCGTGTACAGAGAAAGGATGGATGAATATTCGTTGTTTGTCGGACAAATTTGTTTATATTACCCGCTGTGGTAATCACATCTGAAAGTGGTTTATACCGGCGGATTCATGAGAATCTAAGCTTTCCATCGGCGTATAATGTTCATATAATCGCGTTTGCAGTCTTCGGACATTCTTTAAATTCTTATGCAAATTAGTAAGTGTACCGCCGGCGGTACACTGAAGTTTAACGGGTTAAAAATGCTCGAACTCCCAGCACAAACTATATACTCCCAGTCCCGCTTGACTTCTCGCTCAGCTTTTGCCTCCAGCATAAGCCCCGGCCACAAAAAAACGTCACAATGTTTGTAAACAAATAAAGGGTCTATTGTCCCCATCAGACGCCATGGTCTCTCCTACGGGCAGCTTCACTCTTCAGCCCAATGACACGGTGAAGTATAACGCTGTGCGGACGCGTTCATATGATTGGCTGAACAGTACACCCACCCCCACGTGGGGTGAGTTTTTGTGATTGGCTGAAAGGTGGGAGACATCTGATTGGCTACAGAAACTTCCGTGTTGAAAAAAATCCATTTGTGGATCGAGCTGACGGCAGAGCAGTCTCAAAAAAGATTCACACACAAAAGCAGTTTGTGAATGCAGAAATACATTTGTGAACTTTCTTAATTTATTTGTGGATTGCAGTTTACATTTGTGAATCCCAGTTTACATGTGTGAATTCTTCTGTGTGCATTTGTGGATTATGAGACTGTTCTAACTCCATAGCGCTGCGCGTTTCATATTCACTGTATTTATGCCCATATTTTTATTCAGCATGCAGAGATCCATGTGGTCTTGGACTCAAAATAGCGACTGAAGTCTATCCTTTATGTTTACACTGCGTTTCACCCAATCAAGTGACTCTGGCCTGCCTACGAGCCCTAAACGGGCTCATTTCATCAGTAAATTCTGAGCAAATCACGTCGGAGGAAACGTTTGACTGACAGGGCTGGTAGCCAATGAGCCTGCTGAATACCAGGATATAAATAGAGCCTCTGCCAGCGGGGTTGTGTGACGTTTCACACCTCGGCTGCGGGCAGAATCTGCAGCCTGTCTCTCCCCCTCCGAGTCTCTGTGTGATCCCACACTGAAGCTTATCTAAAGTGATTTTTTTGAGTTCTTTATGAGTTTTTGGAGTGAAAATAATGTGAAAACGGGCTATAAAACGAACATATACTATTTTTGCCCAGGGTGTACAGAGGGTGTCCAATATTGACAGTGCCTGGCCATATTAGTACAAAAACATGTGTGAAACACTCATTTCTTGTAGTATTGCTCTGAAATTTTGACCTGAACTATGTAAGACCCCAGGCTGTTGCCTTGTTGTGTTTTCAAGCTCTCACAGTGCTGCCACACTGATTTTCAGGTGTTTTATTAGGGAAAAAATGTAGGCGAGAATAAAATTCATCCTAATTCAGTGTGTGCCAACATGAAATACTCTGTGCCAGTAGCACCTAGAGTAATTCTGACTGCACTGGGTGAAAATTCAGGTTGTCAGCTTTCAAAGGAGACCCCAACCATGCCTGTACTCCAAACAGTTCAAGAACAGCATTCAATTTACTTTCTGTACATCTTCAGTAGAAATTTCAGGCGAAAATTGATTGTGCAGTATAGGGTTAAAGGTAAGGAACTTTGATTTTAATTATTGTTTTGATTACCCTCACCGTTTGGGCTGGACATTCAGATTTGTCAATAGGACATTTTTGCTACCTACCCTGTAAATGTTGTTACGACCGGCTCTGGATGTCGCAACAAAGGAGGAAATGCACAGAGGGTTTCAGTGAAACAAAAGATAATTTATTTATAAAGAAACGACAGTGGGATGTGGTAGTTAGAATCAGTGGTGTGTGAGGGTGTATGGTGGTAGTGGAGAATGTGTAGTGCGTGTTGTCAGTGTAAAACAAAACCAAATTCTACCAAAGACCCACAGCTGGCAAGAGATGTGGAGTAGATAGGGGAGGCAGCAAACAGTGGCAAAGCAGAGCAGAGCCAGAGAATGGCAGAGCAGCAGCACAACCTCTGGCTCAGTCAGCTGGCTTATATAGCCTGATGCATTCCCCAGGTGTGGCTGGTTAATTGACGATAGCTCCGCCCAGCTGGGGACCTGCAAGCAGAGCAGTAAAAGACCAAGGCCCTGGGGCCGTAACAATGTCAAATCATTCCATTCACAACTGAATCACTGCACAGTAACTGCATCGCTTGTAAGATGAACAGTTGGGTGTTTTTTGTGTTGGAAAAACTATCAGAACATATCTGTCTTTACCTGCAGATGAAGAGAAATCATTCAGAAACCAACAATCAGCTCCAGCAGGAGAAACAGGAAAATGAGTTCCAGAAGAATCATCTGAAAGAGGTAAATCTCACCATCATCATCATTTTAAATGAAATACCTGACATATTCACTGAACTCTGTCTCACCATCATATAATGTTGATGAAATTAATGAATTCATGTTAATTTTGATCAGAAACAATGATTTTCTAAATATCAACTTTAAATTTGAGCATAAATCAGTCAGTGAAGGTCAGTAAAGGAAGTAAAGTTTGGAAACATTGTGGTGTCACTTCCACTGCAGAAACATCCACATCCATCATTCTGAAAGCAACAATTATCTTCCTGTAATTAATTAACACTGACGATTAACACTTTTTTGTTTACTACATAATTCCATATGTTTTTTATACTTTTGATGTCTTCAGTATTAATCTACAATGCAGAAAATAATACAAATAAAAGCAAAGCCATGAACGAGAAGGTGTGTCCACACTATAGACTGGTAGTATAGTTTAATGAATTCATTTTCTGTTTTGTCATGTTAACAAGATGTGGATTAAAAACATATTAGTGAGAATCAAACATGTAGTTTAGTTCAATATGAACATGATTGTTGAGAGACAGAGTTACCTGAATTAAAATAAGGTGATAAAGTGAATGTTCCAAGCAGCTGGTTCAGAGGAGAACTTCCTCACCATCTAAAGCTACAGAAACAGAGATTTAAGCAGAACTCAGCTATGTTACATGAACATGCTTTTAATGAGTCTCCAACCAATCAGAAGAAAGAATCTTTCCACAATTCATGTCATGTGTACCTGTGCTTCAGTACATAATCTGTCTTTTTATTCTGTCTCCAGTTACAGAAGAAGCTCGAGGAAAAGAAGAAGAAGTCGGCGGAGACTGAAGAAAAACGGATGACGGAGCGCAAGGTTTATCTGCTGTCATCTCTCTTCTGTCTCTTTCCATTTTAAACTGATTTGTTGATGCAATCAAGAAAACTTCAACTATCCATGACAAAAATAATTAGAAACATGAAATAATTGAGACTAAACTCAGGTTCCACTGCAGCAAAGTTAAAACTGATCCCATCTCCTCCTGTGTTAATGTGGTACTGACCAACCAGTACTTGTATTCATATAAATTTCATATTATATCTCATAATATCAGAATAATTATGAGATTATTTGACATTTAACCAGAACCAAATCTTGTTGAATTACCATAACTAGTTTTCAGTTAGTTCATTTATGTTTAATGAAAAATTCAGTTACACCAAAATCTTTTGGGTTCACTGACTCTGTAACATACAATTGATTGTCCAGTGTCTTTTTATTGTTGATTTTAATTTATTTATTTTTAAAAAGAAATCTTTATTATTGTATCAGATCCCTTTGAAGAATCCCACTTTGAGGTGTTCATTTGTCAGTTCAGGTGAACTCTCTGAACCCCAGAAGCTGTTGGTGCAAACAATAGTTTCTGAGTATAAAGTTCATGGTCCAGTTGTGTTACTGCCACCATCAAGAAGAAAACACAAACTATCACCTGCTGCTGAGAGACCATTGGTCAGGATGGTCAAGAGTCAAGCAAGAATCATCAGAAAGCAGGTGTGAATGAATGAGAAGCTGCTGGAACACAGCTGTCAGTGTCCACAGGGTTTGACATCAACATGAGCTGAGAGGATCCATGAAGAAGGAAGTTCTTCCTCTAGAAGCAGAACCTTAAAGCTCCACCAAGTCTGCTGCTGATCACATGGACAAAGAAAAGACCTTCTGGAGGAAAGTTCTGTGGTCAGATGGAAGAAAAACTGAGCAGAAAATCAAGAAGAACCAGGATTTCTATCTGCTCTCATCTCTCTTCTGTTTCTTTTCATAACAAACTGATTTGTTGTTGGGAACAATACAATTTAAATTATCTATAAAAACCTAATTGGAAGCATCAAATATTTGTCTTGTGGCTTCATTGATTCAATGATATAAACTTGATTGTTCAGTTGGAGAAACTGATAAACTCTATTTTGTTGATAAAAGTGTTAGAAGAAAATATTTTAGAGAGTGAAGAAACATTTGTCAGAGTACATGTTGAATGAAAAACTGACATCATGAAATCAATGCTGGATTATTATTACATCAAATATTACCTGTGTTTGTGTGTTTTTTCTAAGCTGGAGCAGATCAGTCAAACCAACTCAGCTGGTGGGAAATCAATGACAGCACCCATAACTGTAGAAGAGGTCCATGAACAGGACCGCTACATCCGTCTCAAGAACATTTCCTCTGAGGTAATGTTGTTTACATGTAGATGAACCTTCTGAATACTGTGTAAACATGTACAATAAGTTTTATATCAATATGATGATCAAATATATCCACAGATATTCTAAATGATTCATTAAATAACAGCTAATGCTGTTAACATCAGAGTGTATTTTGTCTGTAGGTCAACATGTAAAGAGGTCATCATTTTATTTGTGGACACCATGTATGAAACACACACTGGAGATGATTTAGTTTTTCTACCTTTGGTGTCTAATTTTCCTCCTGCAGGAGATAAAACTGGGAGGCTGGATGTTAGAACTACAGAAAAATGACAGTGAAACAGACACATACGCATTTAAAGAGCCATTCAAACTTCATGCTGGAGGAATTCTCTGTGTGAGTCTGAACTTTTCATTTTATGTTACATTTTTTTTTAACTTTTTTAAACTTCTTTATTATTTTAATTGTGTTTATAAATCTGTAACTTTTGAATGTACTATCTTTATAGATATCCCACCAACGCTATTCAAACAAACCTCCTGGAGATGTTAAACAGGTGTGGTTGGACATGATGAACTGGAGTCCTGGAGACAAACTGAAGATCAACCTCATCAGCAACGATGGAGAGACCTACAAACTGCTGTAATGTGAATAAACATGTGAAACATCTTTTTTTTTTTTTAATTTCTGCATTATTCAAAGTGAGCCTTTGTTTTTTTCTGCATATCAAATTTATATTATTTTATATTATTTTTGATTTTTATTTTCTAAAACCCTGTTTTCAAATGTCCATTTTGTATTTTTGTCTAATTAAATTCATGTTCAGTTCTGTGTAAATCTCATTAGGTTTGTTGTTTTATCAAAGTTGTAATGAATAGAAGATACAAGAAAAGACCAGAAATATGTACAACATTAAAACAATCAGAACAAAATGTTTTCTACAGGTTAAAGTCAGTTTTTAGTTTCACCTCCTTTTGCTCTTCTTCAAACTTCATGTGTCGACTGTCTTCAGGTTTTCTTCAGTAATCTTGTACTTCTTTAAATAAATCTTCTTTTTCTAAACAGAGTTCTTCTTTGGACTTTAAGTGTGCTTAATTTGTTTCTCTGTCTGCTTGATCCCATAGTTTTTATAATATTCAGGTCTGGACACATTCAGGGTTTTATCAGCTGTTTTTGTCTCCAAACAGGATTTTGCTGCAATAGTTGGATCAGTTTCTAATCAAGTTTCCAGTTCAGAAGGAACAGCATCATGAAATAAAATCTGTCTGAACTTTATAGAATTCATGATTCCATCAGTTTGGAAAACATCCTGACAACACTGACAGAAACACAACACAAACTGTAAAAAGTATGGGTATCACTTTATAATAACTATACACTATTAAGCATTAGTTAAGCATTGGTTCAGCATAATTTAAGCATTAGTTAATCCTTAAATCCTCATGAACTCATCATGAATTCACCATTAGTAATGCATTACAAAGCATTAGTAAAGACAGTTTTAAATGTTCAACTAACACATTATGAAGCATTAGTTGAACATTAGTAAAGTGCTTAATTCATCGTTAACTCATCATTTGTAAATAATTAGTTATACTGTACATTACTAAGCATTAGTAAACACAGTTATAAACGTTTTAAACTCAACCCATTTATAAGTAGTTAAGCAGCAGTTGAGCATTAGTAAGTTAATTAATCATGAATTCATGATCTGTATGACATTTATTATGCATTACTAAGCACTTAATAAATCCGGTTAAAATGTTTTGTTGCTCATTGATAATCTCAGTTGTTACTACTTTATAAAGGGTTAGCAACTGTGTTAGTATATGATTTACAAACACATATTCATACTCAATGAATAACTTATTAATGCGGTTACTACTCATTAGTTAAGTATATTCCGTGAGCCCATCTAAAGTGAGGACTATCTATGCTTTATAAAGCATTTATAAATGACACAGAAGCAAAGATATACAAAGTGTCAGTTTTATTGGTCCCAAACAATACAAGCTCTTTTAAATACACACTTTAAACAAATACAATCTGTAAAATTTCAAGTAAACTTGACAAACATCTTCAAATAACAACAGTCTGTGATCGTATAAAATAGAAAAATAAAATACAAGCTCTTTTAAATACACACTTTGCAATCCTTAACATTTCAAGTAAACTCCCCCAAGGAGTACTTCATCATCCACACACACCCGCTCTTCCTCCTCCTTCTCCCTCCCTCTCTCTCACACACACACGCACGCACAAATTTAAGTAAGCAATCCCATGCAAATGCATGACACAATTAGACAGACAGACAGACAGACAGACAGACAGACAGACAGACAGACAGACAGACAGACACACACACACACACACTGTGTTTTTCAAGCATTGTGGGGACATACCATTGACTCCCATTCATATATAACCCCTAACCCTTACCCTAACCCTAACCTTAACCAAGACCAAAACAATGCCGAAATGAGGTCCCTACAAGTGACATTGTTTTCGGTTTTCCTACAGTTGTGGGGACATTTGGTCCCCACAAATATAGGCATTAATAAGTTATTCATTGAGTATGAATATGTGTTTGTAAATCATATACTAACACAGTTGCTAACCCTTAATAAAGTATTAACAACTGAGATTATCAATGAGCAACAAAACATTTTAACCGGATTTATTAAGTGCTTAGTAATGCATAATAAATGCCATACAGATCATGAATTCATGATTAATTAACTTACTAATGCTCAACTGCTGCTTAACTACTTATAAATGGGTTGAGTTTAAAACGTTTATAACTGTGTTTACTAATGCTTAGTAATGTACAGTATAACTAATTATTTACAAATGATGAGTTAACGATGAATTAAGCACTTTACTAATGTTTAACTAATGCTTCATAATGTGTTAGTTGAACATTTAAAACTGTCTTTACTAATGCTTTGTAATGCATTACTAATGGTGAATTCATGATGAGTTCATGAGGATTTAAGGATTAACTAATGCTTAAATTATGCTGAACCAATGCTTAACTAATGCTTAATATTGTATAGTTATTATAAAGTGTTACTAAAGTATGTTTTATAATAAAACACAATCGTCCCTATATACAGGACTGTGTTTTTTATGTCATTTCCACTAATGTGCTGCAACTAAACCATCACATTAGTCACATTATAAATGTCTTTAAAACAACAGAATTAAAGGTTGATTTACTGTAGAAGTTACACTGAAGTTGTCAAACTGAGCTTCTTGTTGTTTCTAAAGAGTCTTTAGATGAATTCTGATGATAATGAATAAATACATCATATTTTTCTAGATTTTGTTTCTTGATATTTTTTTTATTTATTTCAGCAGCCTTGAATGTGTGAAGTTGCATTTATAAAGGATATGTTTCAAATTCTGTGGAAGATGTGCAGCTGAGCTCAGAAATCAGATGAACAAAGATTTACGTTTGGATTCCAGTTAAAAATGTGGAGTATCAGCTTTGAATGTGGGATGATCTCACTAGTTACACTTTAACTCCAGTCTGACTGTGGAGGTCAGTTCACTGGTAAAAGTGAAAGTGAAAGTGTTTCATGTTTGCTTTTTATGGCTTGTTTGACTTCAGATAAGCTCTGACCTCAATGACTGGATTGTTTTACTACTGAGAGATAAAAGCACCAGTTAATCATCAACCTTCTTCCACTGTGCTGCCATGTTGATATGCAGAGTTGGTTGAACTGATCATAGTAGCTGCTGGGTTTCTTTTAAGATAAGCTTTTAGTCATTAAAACTGGATTTTTTTATGTTCCCAACTGGACAGAAAATCCTCAGATTATTCAAACCCACTCCAGTTTAAATATATAAAGGCTTTTTGATTTACTAGTAGGTTTTTTCTGGCTGGAAATCCTATAAACCAGTGACATAAGATGGTAAGACATGAATGTTTCAGGTAAAATGATCGGTTGAACTCCATAGGGACATTATTGGAAATGATAAATTTGCCTAAAGTGTTCTTTGAAAATGACATTAAAGCATTTTATTTCCCTGCTAGTCTGGAAAGATTGAATCAGTTTTTGGAATCCATTTCATTCAACTTTTCAGAAAAATTAAGATTATTTAGTGATTATTATTCACAATAAATACTGTTATGCAGCTGAAATGAACCCTCAGTTTGTTGTTTTTTTAAACCATGTGAGTAAAAATACAGACATTTTCCCATATTATATTTTATTATTATTTTTTGTTTGTTTTTAAATTTCATATTCTGTTAAAAAAACTATTATTGTCACAATCACGAAATTTTCACTCAGCATTCACTGCATTTTGTATTTTTGCATGAAAATAGCAGAAAGCAGCATCATAAAAACTATCTGACATCTAAAAGGGTAAAACTGAAAATAAATGAATCGCAATAAATAATACTCATATTTATTGAATATATGATAGTGATATAATGTCGTAATATTGACATACAATGCTGCTATGGCTCTGTTTGTGATGCTGACATCATTGTCTTTAAGAATGTCAATTTTTGGGGTATGACGTCAGGCTGAGAGGAGCTGAGCCAGATAGCTCTCTGCCAAACTACCGATAAAACTATATTTTAAATGCAATACACACCTTTTAAGAAGTACAGATTAACTCTTAAGACTCATAATCATGTATGGTAAGGATACAGCTTTGGATGGCACCAACAAACAGAAGTCCCAAAGGGTTACTCGTCGTCTTGGACAAGCTAACACCGAAGCTAATTCTAAAGATGGTGAAGTAGCTGAGGCCAATGCTAATGACCTTAAACCATGCACTCAAGAGGACTTGCGAACTCTCTCAAATGAGTTAACGGATAGAATTGCTGCTGTCATCGACAAGCGTCTGTCACATTTCTCCAACATGCTTGACGCAATCACGGCCAAGATTGAGAACGAGGCTAAGCAACTGGATGAGGCCGGGCAGCGTATCTCAAACACCGAAGACAGCGTGTTGGAGCTCGAGGCTAAAACAGCCAGCGCGGAGGACAGGCTTGCTAGCATTACTAGCCGGCTGGATGATCAGGAAGCGAGAAGCCGGAGAGACAATATCAAGATCTTTAATCTGAAAGAAGGCATTGAAGGTCGTAACGCTGTGTCCTTTTTTGAAACCTGGCTACCCAAGCTCTTAAACATGGAAGTCCCCAGTGGCCGTATCATACTGGACAGGTGTTACTGTAGCCTCGGCCGCCCCAAGACGGAAGCTCCCAGACCGGTCATAATGAAGCTCCATTACTCCGCGGATAAAATGAAGATACTGGCACTAAGTGCTGGCCGCAAGTGGGAATATGATGGGAATGTGATCCATATCCGTCAAGATTTCCCCTTGAATGCTACCCAACAACGGAGAGCGTTTAACACTGTGTGCCAAAAGCTAATTGCCAAAAACATAAGATTCAGGATGAGATTTCCAGCGATTCTTTAGTGTTTGTACAACAAGAAGGAGTACTCATTCGACAAGGCGGCAGCGGCTCTGCCCATTGTGGACGGGCTTGAGGACAACGAGTGAGTGACTATATAACTGGGTGCTATTGTATTACTTTGCTAATGTTTACAACAGTAATTTGGTGGTTTGTGCCGGGAGTGAGTGAGCGCAGGTAATAGGGGTCTATGGTCGATAGACGAGACTTTTTCTGCATTTGCAGTTTGTTTGGCTTCCTCCCAGAATCCCAGAGCCAAGTTTTGCTATTGTTAGTGGGGGATGTTTTCAGCCTCTTTGCTTTTTTATTTTTTGAGTGCATGTTCTCGGTACTCAACATTGTTGAATGTATGTTTTTTGTCACACTCCTCCTGTGCCAGCCCCTGATTCAGCTAATTGAGCTCAGCTGAGGAGAAGCTCAGCCAAGGAAACACAGCTGAGCTCCATGCTCAATCAGTGCAGTATTTAAGCTGGCTTTTCTGCACAACATGCTGCCGGTTCATTGACTCAGCCACTCTCCTCCGTCCTAACCTGAACACACTCCGTTGGAATCCTGCACTCCATTCATCGTCCCCCACACGTCGTTTCCTGGACTCTGCTACTCCTTTGGATAACTCTGCCTGTTTCCCTGCCTGCCTCTCACCCCCTCCTGCAACTCAGTCTGCTCTGCCCCTCCTTTCCGCCCGTCAGACACTGGACACTTTGGACTGCTGTGAGTTCTCTTCCCCGCTATTTAGTTCAGTTTTTTTGGGTTAGTTCTTCTCGGCCTACTGGTCCGCCCTTTGTTAGTTAGTTTACTTTTCCTCTCCATTGTTTCCCTCCGGCTTCCCTCACTCAGTGTTTCTGTTCAGTTAATATTCTGGTTTTCTTTAATTAAATCATATTTAACTTCACCCTCCTGTCTACGCCTGCTGCTTGGGTTCACACTCCCAGTTGTATGACAGTTTTTATTGACGCAGAGCAGGTTTTTTGTTTGCTTTTGTTTGTACATGATCAAGTTATGTCTTTGTTTACGTTTTGGGCACGACTCAAATACAATCTACTGCATTATACTTTTTTCTGAATTCAATTTTTTCATTATTTGTTAATGGTGATTTGTGCTACAAAATATATAACTTTCAACGTTAAGGGTATCAATAATGCTTCTAACATGGCTTAAAATAGAAAAGACTAATATTGTTCTGATGCAAGAAACACAACTAACTGATAAGGAACATGAAAAATTAAAGAGAGATTGGGTTGGACAGATTTATTATTCTTCAGGTTAAAGGTGAGTGGCCATACTAATCAATAAGAATACTCCTTTCACTCTAGATACATGTATGAAAGATAATCAAAGTCGTTATGTTTTGTTAACTGGCTACCTATATTGAGTATTTATTTATTTATAGGGTGTGTGTATGCTCTTAATGTTTACCAAAAAGAATTTTATTCTGATCTGCTGGGTAAAGCCACAAATATGTCTTTACCATTTAGTATTCTTGGTGGCGACTTCAACTGTACAATGAATCCTGAGGCAGATCAATTTCCATCAACTAAGACAACACAACCTAAAATGAGAGAAACAACTAAACAACTCTGCGCCGATCTTCAATTGCTTGATGCATGGAGAATTACAAATCCCACTGTAAAAGATTATACGTTTTTTTCCAACCCTCATTCGAGGTATTCTAGGATTGACTACTTTTTCTCTACTAGAGGAGTTCTAGACCGTATTGAGGAATGCAAAATAGGTACACGTTTGCTTTCTGACCATGCTGAAGTTTCTATGGTGGTCTTTCCTTGTTGTCCTCAATTTACATCACGCAGTTGGCATCTAAACCCTTCCCTTTTGTGTCAACCATCATTTGTAAAATTTTTGAAAGAACAGATAAAAGATTTCCTTGATAATAATGAAACCAATGCTTGTATACTTTGGGACACTCTGAAGGCATACCTGAGAGGAGCTATTATCTCATACAGCACCGCTCGGAAAAGGGAAGCAATGAAAGCGCAACTTGAACTTGAAGCACAGCTCAAGTCACTTGAAAGTCAGATGAAAGTTTGCCCATCTGTAGGGCTGAAAAAAGAGTTAGAAGCTACTCGCTCTTCCCTTAATCAGTTGTTAACTCAAAAGGCCGAAGCTAGTATACTCTATGCAAAACATAGATTATTTGAAATGGGAGATAAGCCTGGACGTTTGTTTGCACGGTTGGTGGCTGGTAGACAACAAATAAAACCAATTTCTACATTGCAGGATGATGATGATGGAAAAAATCACTGAGACCAAGAGGTTAGTAGAAATAATGAAACAGTTTTATACCAAATTGTATACCTCACAAATTAAAACTTCAGAAGAACAAATACAAACATTTTTAAATGATCTTAATCTTCCTTCACTTTCAGATGTTGATAGATTGTCAATAGAGAAGCCAATATCTACAGAAGAAATTGCAGATGTTATAAAATCCTTGCCCAACGGAAAGGCCCCAGGGCCAGATGGTTATTGCCCTGAATTTTATAAAGCACTTCAGGACTCATTAATCCCACTTTTGTTGAGAATGTATTTACAAGCAGTGGAAACAGGCTCTCTCCCTCAGACATTATATTCAGCTAACATCTCACGAATATTGAAAAATGATAAACCCCCTGATAAATGTGGTTCATATCGACCCATTAGCTTAATCAATGTTGATAGTAAGATTTTATCTGAAATTTTGGCCAAAAGACTTGACATTTATCTTCCAAATTTAATTAATCCTGACCAGACCGGTTTTTATAACAAATAGCACACCCTACACTAATATGAGGACCCTGCTTAATTTAATTCAGCATACAAATCGTAACAATCAAAAAGGCCTAACTATCTCTCTAGACGCAGAGAAGGCCTTCGACCATGTCAAATGGCCTTACCTGTTTGCAGTTTTGAATAGATTCCGATTGGGTACAAATTTTATACAGCTTGTGAAATTGCTTTGCCATTCTCCGAGAGCGAGTGTATTGGTAAATGGTGTTAAATCATCTGAGTTTCCTCTGGGTCAGTCAACCCGACAGGGTGATCCCATTTCTCCTTTAATCTTTGCATTGGCAATAGAGCTGCTAGCTGAAGTTATCAGATCTCATAAAAATATTTATGGACTTGAAATGAACAATCAAAACTTTAAGATTGCACTCTATGCAGATGATATATTGTTGTTTGTTTCTAACCCCAAAGTATCAATTCCTAAATTGATGACAACAATGGGTACCTTTTCATCTCTTACTGGCTATAAAATCAACTTTGGTAAATCAATTGCACTTCCCCTTGGTTATGCCAAAGCTCCTCCAACTTTAACTTTCCATTCTCTTGGTCTACCTCGTTATTTAACTATTTGGGGATTGATGTCTCTCCATGTGTTGAGACAACATTGAAATATAATTTTCAAAGTGTTTGTAGGAAAGTTAAAGATGACCTTACAAGGTGGAAAGATCTACCAATTTCGTGGATGGGGAGAATTAATTTGCTGAAAATGAATGTCTTTCTCAGAATTCTATACCCCTTGCAAATGTTGCCTATATATTTGTCTAAGAAGAGGGTTAAAGAAATTGAAAAAGAGTTTTCTACATTTATCTGGAAAGGTAAAAGATCTAGGTTAAAGATGGTTCTATTGCATCTACCAAAAGACAGTGGGGGACTGGCTCTTCCGGACATCAGGATGTACAACTGGGCTTGTCGTGGTCGGACTATTTGGGAGTGGATACAGAATTACTTAAATGAAGAGACTGATCCTATTGAATCCGGAGCTTGTGCCCCATATAAGCTTTTAGGGGAAATCGCATCTAAGAAAATTTCACCTGAAGTGCATCATAATCCCATTCTGTTTAATGTTGTGAGAAGTTGGCAGGATATGTCTTTACATGTAGGACAGAAAGATTGCTTTTCACTTTTGTTCCTCCTGTTAAACAACCGCCAGTTTCTGCCTGGAGTAAGTAGCGCTGTTTTTAGGGATTTGTTTAGACAAGGTATTCGTATTGTAAAAGACTTTTTTAATGAAGATGGGAGTTTCATGTCTTTCACACAGGTGAAGGACACATATGGTCAGGGACGGACTGGCCATTGGGCAATGTGGGCAAATGCCACTGTGGCTGCCTGGACCAGGCAGCATCACAAACAAATAAATAAATGAAAATATAAAGCGGAGCGGAGCGGCCGCATCAACAGGCGGCCGCAAATGATTAGGCTAAATAAATAAATAAAGCGGTCCGGCTGCGTCAATAGGCGGCCGCAAATCAATAAATGAATAAATAAAAATAATAAAAAATAAAGCGGAGCTGAAGGCGGCCACAAAAGAGGGAAAAAAGCAAACAAAAAAACAGCCTGTTAACTCTGACAAATAATAGGCCTACTCAACTAAACAATAATAATGACGTTTTTTATTTTTCCTGTAAAGGACAAATAGCGTGAATTTATCTAATGTCTAATCTATTATAAGGTTTTTTTGGATGTTTTTTGGTCGTCAGTGGATTTTCTCGCGATTGTTGGCCTGGTGAGATGACGGGTCAAATGACAATTGAATGATGGGTAATGCGAGCAGGTCAACAACACGGAATGAAATAAAATGGATCGAGGAGGGAGAAAACAGCGAGTAGAAAAGGGTGGAGCAGAAAAAAAAGAGAGAAGAAGCGTAAGGCTTTATTGGCTGAATCTGGGAAAAGTGCAAATATTGTGGAGTTATTCTCTAAAAAAGCCTGTGCCCGACGATGTGCCCAGCAGCGCTCCTGCTGCTAGCACGAGTGATAAAGGTGACATGATGGCAGACAAGAGTGGGAGCAGGTCTGAAGAGGAAAAAAGAGAGGAGGAATTAGTGGAGGAAGAGTCAGCAACACAGACTGTAGGCCAAGAAATGGATGCTGCCATCACACCTGCACCTGCTATTGCAGCCACAAGTAGAGAAACAGCTGCCCCAGTGACAAAGGTGATCCAGGATGAATGTAATTATTTCAAATGTCCAAAATCCAACACACTTGAATTATTTTTCAAGTTTCACCCAAATCAGCCTTCTGATGCACAAGAATCTGTCAAGAAATCATACAGACATAAAGATGGATCACAAAGAAAATGGGTGAGTTATGATGCTGAGAACCACTCATTATTTTGTGCAGTTTGCATGGCATTTTCTAAAGAAGACGAATGTGGCCTCTCTTTGTCAAAATTGCCAGGGCCTCTTTTTGGTGCCAGTCCGCCACTGCATATGGTGTTCCTAATTATTTTTTTTTGCTTTCTCTCAAGTTCACCACTTTATTAATTCACAGGTAAAATATCTTTGGGTAAACTTGCCATTGCTTAGCCCCCTTGAGAACTTTATGACCATGTATAAATTGTTAAAGGCTTTCATTTCCCGTTGTTATGCGGTTTTACAAAAACACACTCAGGAAAGTGCTGACGGTGTAATTAGAAAATGGGAAGAGGACCTGGGCGTGTCTTATAATGAAAATGACTGGCATAAATCTATCCAGGATATTCATTCTGTGTTTGTGAGTAACAAATACAGAGAAATGCAATTCAAAATTTTTCACAGGCACTATAGAACACCCCACATTTTAAATAAAATGAATCCCTCCAGGTCCTCTTCTTGTTTGAAATGTAAGCGGGCACTGGGTACATACATTCACTGTTTTTGGTCTTGTCCTAAAATATCCACATTTTGGTCTCGTATTTCTAAAGAGATAAGTGCAATTTTGAAAATTAAACTTTGTAAAGATCCTGGTTAGTTTCTTCTGGGGCTGCCCTCAAAAAACGTTTATCCAACTCCCAAATTAATGAAAAAACTTCTGGTATTGGCTAGAAAGTGCATCTTAAACAAATGGATTATGGACAAACCCCCAACAGTTACAGATTGGTATAATGAGATTTATCGAGTTATGCCAATGGAAAGAATCAGTGCAAAATTGGCAGGAAACTAAGATTTGTTTACTGATGTGTGGCAGGCCCTTCTTGACCATTTGCCTGGAAATGTAAGAATCACAGTGATGAAAGGTTCGGGTATAATAGCATAAAATTGTGGATTGTCGCACTCACTCTGTCCACTGTATGGAGATAGTAGAATTTCAATTGTACTCTTTTATTTATGTATGTTTCTAAGTTGTAATATCTTTGTATAGCCTGCTCTGTGTGTTGTTTTTTTATGGTTGTATGTTTTGTATACTTTTATTTTGTTTCTGAAAACTAAATAAAATCTTATTTAAAAAATGTCAATTTAACTGTTCTTAAAGATATAAAAAGATGTTTTCTTACTCAGGTGAGGCAGTCGATCAATATCAACTCATGGAGGCATTGATCGGCATCACTGGTAATGTCACGTTGCCGTGCCACGTGGAACCTGCCACGGACGCCACCGACGAGTTTCTAGAGTGGTCGAGATCGGACCTGAACCCCAGATTCGTCCATGTGAGGCGGGACGGTGAAGACAATCTGGTTGATCAAAACCCGTCATACATGGGAAGAACATCGGTGTTTGTCGATGGACTGAAACAGGGAAACATGTCACTGAGACTCTCCAGAGGCTGTCTGATGAGGGCACTTACAGGTACTTCAGTCCAAACTTGAAGACAGATTCTCGAGTTCAGCTTGTTGTCAGTACGTATACAAAAGTCCATAGAAGGTTTCACTGTAAGGTTTAGTTTTTCAAAGCTTTTTCTCTTGTTTTTATCAGATGCTGTCATTGAGAACCAAAGTCAGTGCTGGAGTGTAAATCTGCAGGCTGGTATCCAGAGCCTGAGGTGTTGTGGCTGGACGGTGATGGAAACCTCCTCTCTGCTGGACCTACAGAGACAGTCACAGGTCCTGATGACCTCTATACTGTCAGCAGCAGAGTGACTGTGGAGAAGAGTCATGGCAACAACTTCACCTGCAGAGTCCAGCAGAACAACGAGCACTGAGACGCCAAGTTCCACGTTGCAGGTTTGGATTCATGGTCTGATCCCTGTTTTAGGTCCAAACATCTGATGTCTTGTTAAAATAAATGTCATGCTGTTTATTCGCTTTAAAGTCCAGGCAATTTCCGCCCGATATTTCTACTGAGATTTACAGAAAGTAAATTGAATGCTGTTCTTGAACTGTTTGGAGTACATGCATGGTTGGGGTCTCATTTGAAAGCAGACAACCTGAATTTTCACCCAGTGCAGTCAGAATTACTCTAGGTGCTACTGGCACAGAGTATTTCATGTTGGCACACACTGAATTAGGATGAATTTTTTTCTCGCCTACATTTTTTCCCTAATAAAACACCTGAAAATCAGTGTGGCAGCACTGTAAGAGCTTGAAAACACAATATTGCAAAAGCCTGGAGTCTTACATAGTTCAGGTCAAAATTTCAGAGCAATACTACAAGAAATGAGTGTTTCACACATGTATTTGTACTGATATGCTCCGCCCCTGTCAATTTTGGACACCCTCTGTATACCCTCTGCACACCCTCTCCTCAATGGTATTACTTTATTTTCAGCCCATTTTCACATTATTTTCACTCCAAAAACTCATAAAGAACTCAAAAAATCACTTCAGATAGGCTTCAGTGTCGATCAGACACACAGATTGAGAGGAACAGAGAGAAACAGCAGGTGGAGCCCGGAGCACACGTTTGAGAAATGACATAACCCCGCTAGCAGAGGCGGGATTTATATTCAAGCCATTCAGCAAGCTCATTGGCTACCAGGCCTGTCAATCTAACGTTTCCTCCGACGTGATTTGCTGAGAAACAAGTCAATCAAGTGATGTAATCGATATCTGTCAGACTGGGCCACGGTTGGCTGTTTCGCCGTGGTAGGCGGACCAGAGTCACTTGATTGGTTGAAGTTCGGTTTGAAGCGGAAGAGAAGCCTTCAGTATCCATTTTGAATGCCGAACAAAGGAAATATAAGCATGTTTGATAAACTTATTTACAAAAATGCAGTGAATATGAAATGCACAGCGCCACCACGCGCCGCGTGGCCGCACACGGAGCCGATCGATTTCTGGATTTTTTACTTATTTCGAGACATGTTTTGGCCAAAGTATTATACTGGATTATTTCCTCTGGATGGCTAAGCTGGGGTTCTGGCTGGTTTTTGTGGATTATCTTCATTTTTGACCAGGAACGAGCGTCCAAAGAGCGTCCAACGGTGAGCTGTACACCTTTACATGATTTGTTGTTTGTTGGATAAATGTGTTTATATTACCCGCTGTGGTAATCACATCTGAAAGTGGTTTATACCGGCGGATTCATGAGAATCTCAGCTTTCTATGTGTGTATAGTGTTTGTATAATTGCGTTTGCAGTGTCCTTCTATTTTGAAAAATGCTTATGCAGATATCAAAACGGCCCGCCCGCGGGCCAGTGTACTTTAACGGGTTAACATTTTAGATGATTTCTTCACAGACCCATCAGCTAAGTCTGCCATCCTTGCTGTGATTGGTCTCGTTCTGTTGGTTCTGGTTGTTCTTGCATTTGCTTTATTTGTCTGGAAGCAAAATAAAATCAGTAAGTCTGTTATCACGTAGGTCTTGGATAATTACCAATCTCAGTGTCTGAATAGTGAGAATATTTTAAGACTGATTTTCATCCAGGATGCTGACTCATAAATACATGTTTGTTTGTTTTTGTTTGTTGAAAGTTTATATTAGTTGGAGGTTGTGTCATTTACTATTAATACTGAAAAGCTAAATGTGTGTTGTCATTTACACACTGTTGGTGCAGAATCACCATGTTTCATTTGATGTAACTGATGTCTACTGTTTCTGCACACAGACACCAAGGAGAACCATGAGGATGAAGAATCACAGAGTGAAGATTCAGAAGAAAAACCAATGGTGAAAAATGAAGACGAAGTACAGAAGGAAAAACAGAAACACAGATGAACCAGAACAAAATGGAAGGAGAAAATAACACATCAGTACCTGAAACCTCACAGAAGATGGTGGATAGTTCAATTCATGATCAACAGCAAAGTGAAGAACAACCTGTAAAGTCTGCACCAACACCTGAGTCTGAGTATGAAAGAGAACAAGATGAGGAACAGACAGATGAAAAAAACACTGAGGATCAGACGAAAACACAAAACAAGAGCAGTCCGAAAATAATGTAGAGGAAACACAGTCAGTTGATACCAAACCAGATGGAGAAGAAGAAGAAGCAGCAAGCAAGACAGATGAATATGACAAAAGTTCAAATATTCCACCAGAAAGTCAAGAAGGAACACCAAGTCCAGGTGTACCAGATCCAGGAATACACCAAGAAAAAGTATCAACACCTGTGATGACAGAAACAGCAGATTAGAGTCAGATGAATGAAAGTAAAGAGGAAACATCAACTGACAATAGTGACACAACAGCTCAGAATCCAACTAAAGGAGAAGAAACACCAGAAGATTCCTCAGAAGCAGAAACAAGGAGAAAAGGTGAATACTGAATTCAAGTCCAACACTTGCGAACAATGGAAAAGATGACGTTAAAATGTTGGAGAAGGAGCAACGGTGGACACTGCAAAGAAGGAAAGTGAAGAAACAAAATATTCAGAAAGTGGATCAGCAGTTTAGGGTCCATTACCAAGTTAAAGACGACAAACAAACCAAGACGTGATGTGACGACAAAGATGGAAAGACAAATAGATAAAATGAGAAATGTGGTGGATGGAAGAACACGACTAAAGAGGACGTGGTCATGTTTAGCTCTTTTTGGTGTCGGTTTGTGGACACCTTCTTGGGAAGTTTGAAAATTTTTAGCTCTGAAAACCTCTTTTGTTGCTTCAGGACCCTTTAAAGTCATTGGTGAGCAGTTTCTTCTCAGTGATGCTCCAAACACTTGATATCTTTCTAAGTTTTGTTCAACGTCTTTTATCTTCTTCAGTTTTGTTTTATTTTTTAGCCTCATAACAGCTTCTTACACCAAACTCCAAAGCTGCAGAAACTTTTCCTGCACTGATGAAGTCATTAAACACACCGACATCCAGAACTCTGTGGGGCCTGAACTCAGCTTAAGGCCCCATCCACATGAAGACAGCGTTTAAACAGAGATATAAACAAAAAGTTTTTGGAAAGTATAAAGAACAAATAAATCAGTAGGAGTAATTGGTCAAAAGATTTAATATTTATTTAAGGAAAGTATAAAGAATAAAGAATTTACAGGAGTAATTGGACCAATGATTGAATACTTATTTAATGATGTGTGTGGTGTGTGGGATAGCTGTATATTATTGCCATTTAATTTTTGACTATATAGTAATAAATTGTTAATAAAGTAATCTTGTTCGGGGTGGGATTAAATAAGTTTTGTCTTCTTCCCACTCCCTTTCGAACATGTATGATTTGTAAATTTATGTGATACCTTGTTTTAGCTGCGGTTTCATTAAGTATAAGCTGCATTGGCTGTCTGTTACTTTCAGGTTCGAAATAAATAAATAAATATAAATTTTAAAAAAAAGACAAACTGAGGTCTAAACGCATAAGTTTCTTGCCGAATCTGCGTACCATCCACACGAAGACGGCGTTTTGGGGGTCTGTAAACGATCGTTTATGAAACCAGGTTCCAGAGTGGAAAGATTTTGAAACGCCGTATATGCAGCTCCATGTTTACTGGCTCTCCGCTACTTTTCAGATATGCTTGCGTCATAGTTTCGTATCTTCATTGACACGCATGCGCCACACGCGGCAACAGCAACAACACTGGCAGCGTACGGTGTAGCAAATGTGCTGATGAAGCTAGTGACCCTACTATCCCTGTTGCAACAAAATCTCCTTCTTCTTAATCACTACCGAGTTGAACAAACTATTATCGAGGACACATTACGGCCCACTAATGCTTCCCGGCTTGGTCTCTGTTTACAACTTTTGCCGCAAGTGCGTATGCCCCCTATTTTTTCTTCTGTTTGCGCGTGTTTCCGTCATATCGTTACAGCACCCCAAGAGGTCTGGCATGCGTTTTACAGCGTTTCCATTGTTACAACCCCCAAAAGTAGTCCAACATATTTAAAGAAGAGACACAGGAGAACAAATAAGGGATCAAACAATAGTTTATTGTAAAATTTTAAACTGCTTCTTTTCGCTTCTTCGTTCTGTTAAAGAAGGTTTTCGTTAGCAAATATTAAATAGTTTATTGTCCAGAGCAGAAGACTAAGATCCCTTGACACCCGTGCCCCAAAACCAGAAAAAAACCCAAAGTACAAATGAAAGTTGGCCCAGGAGCGCCAGCCAAACAAAACAAAAGGACGTGGTCCCCGGCCAACTGCTACGCAGTCGTAGTAGCAGTTTCCACGTCCAAACTAAGGAAAAGTAACCCCAACTAAACCCATTAAAGCAAAGCACAAAAACATGACTACTGGTCACCCCTGGGCAAAACGAACAAAGTGCAAAGAAAAGGAACAAAAGGCTAACCGGCTACCATGGTGTGTCCAGAGCCATGCGGCCAGGTCTTCAGAGCGAGGAGCACATGAGATGTGTGACGAGCTCCGCGCAGCTGCAGTGAGTGAGAGAGAATGAGAGAGTTCTTCCTCGTGCACGGCCCTCGAACAGCCTTTTAAAGGGCAGCTGAGCTAATCAATTAAATAAGAAACTACTTAATTACTGAACACAAAAACATCAAGAAAAAATATTCCAAACAGAAGAGAGATATATTTAAAGAAAAACTAGACAAAAAATAGAGTGCAGCAAAATTATGTGCCCCAAGCACATAACACATGCGTATCGAGTGCATTCATGTAGACGCACACATTTTCTGAGACGTGTGCGTCTCTTTTCTTTATGGCGATCGTTTTTGAAACTCTTAAGCGTTTTGTCTTCGTGTGGATGGGGCCTTAGTAAACCAAATATATCAAACACCTTGAAGTAAAACCTGGAATGTGCCTTTAAATCACAGAGACATTGTGTAAAATCAACCCGGTCTCACGGGGATTCGTGAAACTGTCACGTAAGTTTTAGTTTCGGTTTCGTGCGCACCAACACGATTTCGTCATGTTTTTCGTGCCGCTCACCACGAAATGTTTTTCGCTGTGGTAATCACATCTGAAAGTGGTTTATACCGGCGGATTCATGACGATCTAAGCTGTCCATCGACGTATACTGCTTGTGTGATCGCGTTTGCGGCCGCCGGACATTCTTGAAATTCCTATGCAAATTGGTAAGTGTACCACCGGCTTATGGTTAGGTTATGGTTATGGTTATGGTTAGGGTTATGGTTAGGGTTATGTTTAGGGACGATGTCATGCAAAATATAGCGTTGGATTCGCCACGGTTTTACATTAAAAATATGATATACACATTCTTTTGAAATACGTTCTGAGTGGCACGAAAAGTCCGCCGTTTAAAATACATTGGTGTGCATTTCGCGGTGAGCGGCACGAAAAACATGACGAAATCGTGTTGGTGCGCACGAAACCGAAACTAAAACTTACGTGACAGTTTCACGAATCCTCGTGAGATCGGGCTGGTAAAATACATGTATTTGTCCCAAACATGAAGGAACTTTCTGAACAGAGATGCAACGTTTTGCTTTGATTTTAATTATAATGACTGATGATGCAGATTTATTTCAGAACTTTGAAGGTTATCCAGTTTAAATTCTCCATAAATGAAGGCTGCTTTAATTTTTATATTCTGCATGATTTTTTTTTTTATGAAACACAGTCTAGACTCTCCAGATCTTCCATTATTTGATTTGATGATACTTGGCCTTAACCTTTATTTCATGGAGAGGAATCAAATTTTTTTTACAAGTATCTCTCTCAGATATTTGTTCAGATATTTTCACATGATGAACAGAAATGTGTTACTTGAGAGTTCTTGTATTTGCCAAAGTGGAAAACTGTTTTTTTCATTATTATTTGAACATTTCTGATTTTTTTTTAGTTCACTAACAGCTTTTGTTCACTAATTGAACATTCAGGTTTCCAGAAAAAACTATTTTTGAGAATTTTGATTTTAGTCAGTTAAAATTGTACTTTTTTGTTTTATTTCACATCTTTTCTTGAAACATGTCCATTGTTGATGTTTGTATCACATACTGATTATACGTGTGATTTATTATAAATGAATGCAGTTAGAAACATGAAGACAAGTTAGATTTTATTCCATTTTAGAGTTATGTGGAAAATTAAAGAATGAAAAGAAGAAGTGATTAAATAAAAAGTGAGATCAATAAAGCAGATATCAGTGTTGTTGCTCTGTTTTTTAACTTTTCTTTACTAAAGCGTGACAGAGCAGTGAAGGATTTATGATTCATTCTCTGATTCCATACAAAAAGTATCCATAAGAATTGATAATAAAACTAAATATTGTCTAAAATGTGATGAGAAATGATCAAATAAATCAAATTGTTGAGCTGTAGATGTTCTTTTTATCATGGAAAAATATCACAAATATCCCAAATTAAGTCACATTTTCAGGTGCTTCATGTCACATTTGTTTTCTGGTGAAATTCCTTCCAGACGTCACAGAGGACAAATCTGAGGTAAAGTTTTTATGTATAAAGCTGCAGATATCATAAAAACAGACACTGATGCTGAATTAAATGAAGAACTGAAAGGATTAAAGGTGAGGAACAAGCTGAATGTTAATTATTTAACTCCATAAGATGATTTAGTTTAATTTATGGAACTAAACTGGACTTCATTCTTTAACTTTATTACCAATAAAATACACAAAAATCTTTTTGTTTTTCTTAATTAAGTTTGAAACTTTACTTCTTTATGAATTCTGTAATTAAAAAATGGAAATTACACCTTTTCAAACATTTTTTACAACATTAATTTCCTCACTACCTACTATTCAGAGCTATTTTATTGTTTAGGACAAACTGATGTATTTATTCTATGTTATGTTTTTTATTTTTATTTTTTAGAAAGACACAATACAAGAGGAAATAGACAAAAAAATCATCCATCAAAGACAACATTTTGACAGTTTCTGGCTCTGATGAATGCTGTCTTTTTGGTGTTTTATTTTGAAAAGTAACTAGCTGACATTCATAGTTGTTTCTTACAGCAGATTATTCATTAGTTCCTGTATCTTAAATATGTCGGGAGAAAGAAAGTAAATTAAAAAACAACACCATTTCAACACAGATCGACGTTCAGCTCAGCTTTAATCAGAGTCTGTCCTCCTTTTCTCAGTCAGATGTCTCTGCTCTTTGTTGTCTGGAAGACAGAAAATCAAACTAAAAACCATCCATAATTATTAAAGACAGATACATCCTCTTATTCAGGTTTCTTTTATGAACTCAGCATCCATTAAAGACACATCTACTGTAAACTTCCCCACAATATTTATGCAATCACTCATTTAGGTTTTATATTTTTCATTATATGACATCATTTTGCAGAAATATGTCTTCAATTTGACCTTAAATTGTGTTTTTTTGGTAAAATATTTTTAAAAAAAAGCAATATTAAACTGACCATAATTCAATATTTTTTTCACTGAATGTAACCTAAACAAAACAACACGTACAGAATTAAAGTCATGAGTCAGAGAAGATCATTGAATATGGTTGAAAACATCAGTAAAACGTGACACTAATCGTAATAATAATGAACCTGCTTCACTGAATCAGAGCACGTCTCTGTAAAAACATCAAACTGTTCATGTTGAATCTTTCATTATAAATAAGGTTGACTTTAGACAGATGAGGAAGTTCATCATTTAGCTCAGATGATACAGAAAATATTTCAATAATGAAGACGTTTGTGCCAGAATCAGCATCGATCTCACCTTCTGGACGGCAGAATAGACGATTTCCTGCTCTTGTAAACGCGACTCTTCAGCTGCTGTGGGATTTGAGGCCGACGTGGAGCCTGATAATCCTGATTCTGCTTCAGAAAACAAACAGAATTAGAATTTTACTCATGGATACAAGAAATAAAACAACCTAAAAGAAAGATATTAGTAAGATTAAATTTCAAAAATGCTCAAATTGAGATCTTTAAGTCAGATTTTCCATTCAACAACATTACACCATGTCCCACCGTGGTTGATTGTTTGTCACCAAAATGGATTCCTCCTGGTCAATCAGGAACTGTTTGGTTGTTTTTCTGGTCAAACTGTCAAGTTTCAGGATATAATTTTCTTCCTCGACCAAAACGCATTAAACTCACAACCAGATATTAGAAGTGTTGTTCCCATGGCCACGAGTAAGGGTGGAGAAGCTTCTCTTTCAGAGTCTGAGATTCATGTACAGGACATTGCTCTTCAAAATGCAGGAAAAACTGATCAGCAGGAAGCTCAAGTATCCTCTGGGTGCAGAAGTGGTGACAAAGGTCCAACAAAGGGGAATCCATCAAAGACTTGACGACTTACCCCTCAACTGACCGAGTGGGGCCAGCTGCATAATTATAGTAGCTGTTTTTATATCTTTTATCAGAAAAAATGTTTCCTACCATGAATTTGTCAGCCTACTTGTCCTACAGCTGCTCTTAGTTTTTTGTAGGGATCGGCCAACCGGTGTGACCGGGATAATGGAAACTTGTCCGGGGTCTCTGATGACCCCGGAAAGATGTATAGTTTTTTTTTTTACTGTTGTAGGCTTTGGTTTTATTTATTTATTTCTATTTCTAATCACTATGTTTCAATGTTTTGCACTGCACCATGGCTAACAGATCTAGAGTAGCAAGATTTACTGTTGCAGAAGCACTGAGACAGATTCTTGATTACCAAAGTGATGATGAAAATAGCTCGACTGATGGAGATGAGTCAACATCAGACAATGATGATCATATCTCTGAGATGTTAGAATCTGACCATGAGGTCCATCCCATACCTGTGGCACCTCAAGCATCAAGATATGCCTGCAAGGAGAGCAGGTAGAGGTACTGACTGTAAAGTGTCATGTGCACTGCTATATGCGACAAGCAAGTGTGCCCAGAATATAGACACAAAGAAGCTGTTTGTGAAGACTTTGTCTGTGATGTCAGTAACAGTCTATCACTGAATCTTTTTACTATGACTATATTTTTATGCTAACTTGGCATCTCATTTGAACCATTACACTGTTCAGATATTTCAGTCATTTAAATACTTCCCTGTAGCCTAGCCGCGCTAGACAAACCCACGGCAACGAATTTAATTCTCTGCCAGGGTGGGTCTAGTTACCCTCCATAAGGCTCGAGGCTGGATTCTCCTAAAACTGGCCGGACCAATCACCATGAAGTGTAGAGTCAGAAGGCGGGCGTAACTAAGTGACGACAGAGGCGTGACGATTCTGACAGAAACAACCGGCGCACAATAAACAGTTATCTTTTGACTCGGCTTTGGCCACAGCCCTTAAAGATTTGAAGCTAAAATTCAACTTGAAAGATAAACAAAGGACGGCACTGAAGTGTTTCATTGAGAAGAAAGACGTATTTGGACTTATGCCGACGGGATATGGCAAATCCTTAATATACCAGTTGGCTCCGCTGGTTGGGAAGCTAATGGGACTTAGCCACAATCCGCCGGTGCTCTAGGAACTATGTCAGCCTATTCGTTGCGTTGATTGGTTGTATACCTACCCAATTGCTGCAGAGTGATTTGATAGACAACCTTTTAGCCCGCCTCCCTCCCTGTCGAGCTTCCCTAGACCCTTGTGCCTTCAGAAACATGGGTGCAGCATGGCTAGGCTAACTTCCCTGCATATTACATTGCACATCTACAGACAACATGTGTGTGTAGATTTTCTGTACTTTTGTTTTAATATTGAGGAAACAAAAGCAAAAAGAATGTTTTAAAAGAAGTAGCAGACAAAATGTGTCTCAATAAATGTTACTGTGTTCTTATGGCGTGTCATATTGTTCATACGGTTTTTACTTTAGCTGTGAGTCAAAAATGATTAAAAACCATGAGTAATTACATAAGAATATTTTAGAATATCTGCTTTAAAATACGGTGAAGTGAACTAGGTACGAAAGCACAAAAAGACGCACTAAACTAGAAGTATTACTGTGTAAAATATACTGGGGCCATAAATGACCCACTCGGTCATTTTAGTCGCTAAAATATCTTGGTTGATTGAGGGTTCATAACTGACGATCATTAACAGTAACTGACAGCTAAAGTCTGCATATGAACCTCGTTTGTTACATAGATTGGAAGGTTTCACAGCTGAACATCTTCATAAAGGTTTTTTCAGCGTCCCTTCATGGTTCTGCATCTTTTCATTAAACATATGAAAGTATAAAATGATCCAAACACATTTAGCTGATCAGATACCAACCAGGCCGTCGTGTCTCTTTCAAAGTGGAGTAAACGGGTTGAAGTGAGGACTGGTCTGCATCTAGAGATGAGAAACCATCATAGTTAAATATAAACACTGATGCAGACACACTGAAAAGGTTTTTTTTACCCTCATACCTTCTTCTGTTGCTGGTTTTCTGCTGTGGTTTGACTCGCGACTCAAATTATCTCCTGCATCAGCAGCGTCTGAAACCAAAATAAATCCAGGAGGCCTCAGCTTTCTGTGGTAACGACGCCTCAACTGACACTTTGAGCTGCTTTTATTCAGCTGTTCTGAGAATCAGGCTCTGTTGTGTTCTTCACAAGATGCTGAAATGTTAAAATTAAAAATAAACCTTTGTCTCGTCTCTTCTTTGTGAAGACGACTGCGTAGGTCAAACCGTCCACATCATCTCCAGCTTCACCTCCAGAGACTGAAACATAACAGAAAATGTTTGTGAACATGAGCAAATATCTGCATTAAAGCTAAATAAAAAAACAACAAAATATTGTCACATTTATAAACCAATGAATCCACTACATTAATTATTATTTTTGGTGTGTTAGCAAACATCAGTACAACTAAACATATTCCGTTAAAAAGTTTAAATTAATAGTTTGATTTTAGCTGATAGTTCTTTGCATATTTATCTCTTTGTGTGGATTCTTTCAAATAATGGCAAATTTCTGTACAATAATTATACTTTGGCTGACTTACAAACAGTAGAATATAATGTAGTTTTTCAGTAAAACACTGTAAAAGAATAAACTTTTTTTTGCTTGTTTGTGGGGTTTACTAACAGTTGGGCTGCTTTCTTGCATTTAACATGGAAATTTGCATGTCTTTTTTTCTTTAATTTTACAAATGATGATCAAGAGAAAAAACTAAGAAAAATTTGGAAAATAACAATAAATTCACGTTAAAAAATTAAGAACTTCATTTTTTACAGCATAAATGAACACAGCACATTAAATTTATGATCAAAATTAAACAGTTTGAAGCCTTTAATATAGAAATGAATATTTTATTTTGTCCTTTTGGAAATCTACACTTAGTTTTATAGTGAAATCTGTTTTCTCACCTCCTGAAGCTGCTTCATCTGAGTTTGATGCTGCTGTTGGCGCCTCTGAGGAAGCTGGTGGAGAGAAAAACAAAAATAAAGATCATAAAGGTGAGCACAGACACCAAAAAAACAACACCCAAAAAAACATGTTTTAAATGCAGATTATTGTCAAAAGGAACCTCTGTGCTGCTTTATGCACTTTGGACAGATGTTCTTTGTATTTATGCAACTGAAACTGTATATTTAGAGGAACAAAATCCATTTTTGGTACCTCTGTGTTTCATGCAGTAAATAAATGCGACCGGCAGCAGAACCATCAGAGGAACCAACATCAGGACGAGGCCAACAGGAGATCCAGGTTCATCAGACGGCGTCTCTTCATGAGGTGTTGGAGGGATGATAGAAACAGTATTTGCTGCAACTTTACAAATGACACCAAACATGGAGCTTTTTCTCTATTTGAACCACATTTTGCAGTCAAAAGAGGAATAAACAGCTACAACTAAGAAAAAGTTGCTTTATTATAGATATATATTACAAATCCAAAGAACGCCATTATTTACTTCCTAAAATATTAATAATTCCTTCAATAATTCATCACATTGAGTAGAAAATTCTATATATTATTTAATTATTGAGACTTTAAAATCTGCAGTAAAGCAATAGAATAATTTCTGCCTCATCATAAAATAAACCAAACATGTTTAGATATCAGAATGTTAGTATTTCACAATAAAACTAATAAAATAAAGTGTAAATGTGGGTGTCTATTAAACCCTAGCAGGGTTCCTTGAATATCTGAGCTCCTTGAGGCTCTCCTGGTTCTAAGTGTTGTTCTAAATGAACAAAATATCTTTTCCTGTCTCACCTCCAACAGCCAGGAAGCTTTCTGGTGACTCTCCAACGCCGTTGATGCTGCATTTGTAAAATCCTTCATCAGACTTGGAGACGTTGTGAATCGTCATCTGCTCTGAAGGACTCCCTTCAATGAGGACGTCGCCTTTGTAGAAATCTGCTGTTTGCTTCATAAAAGTCTTTCTACTTTGACAGCGAAGAGTCACATTGTCTCCCTCAAAGACAGGAAACGCAGGACTGTCCAGGATGACAGAACCAGCTGAACAATATGGAGAAAATAAAGTGTTAATGGTGTTAAACACAATAGAAAACTGAAGATAATGTAGAGACGTGAGGAGAAAGAGACCATAATGTGAAAATACAGAAATAAAAACACAGACATTGGTGTTAATATCCACAAATGAGGAAAAAAAGGTTCTTATAACAGAGATAAATCTTTCAGTAATGTATTGACAAAAACATAGTTAATTGGTGGATCTTTTGCTCTTATGCTGATTTGATTAAACAAATATTAGTAAAGTGTTCATTTGTTTTCAACTAAATCATTGCTAGTTTTGTTGATTATATTCAGCAAAATATGGACAAAAATGCAAAATATTCCATTTCAGAGTCAGACTGGACAAGAAGCTTCAGTTATTATTTAAAACTAAAAACAAAAACATACCAGTGATGGTGATGCTGACTCTGTTGCTTCTCTCTCCAGCTCCAGATTCACACCAGAATTCTCCGCTGTCTGTTTGATAAGTTTCAAAAATCGTGCAGGAGGATGAAGAAGTCTTCATGATTTCACAAACTGGATGAAACTCCTCAGAGTTCCTGGATCCTCTCAGTTTAGTAGAACCTTCGGTTCCCTCACAGTGAAAAGACAAAGAGTCGTAATCAAAGTGTTGAAGTCTGTTTGGATCGACTCGAAGCAAAACTGTACCTGAAAAAGTTCAAAAGGATGTTTCTGAAAAATGTACCTGTGATAGAAGACAGTTGAAACAGGAACATTCAAGTATTTATTTGTAATAAATGATCAACTAAACAACATTTACTTTGAGGAAATAGTGCTAAAAACAGCATCTTTTCTTTGTTACTCACCACTTTTGAGAGTATAAGTGGACTGAATGTGAATCTCCAGCAGGAATTCAAGCATCACTAGTAAAACAAAAGAATTATCCATAAATTTTATGATGTGGGAGAGTGTCAAAGTTTGAATGAAAGTAAGAAAACTGAACTCACACAGCCTGAAGCAGAGAGTTGTAGCCTCCATACTGACTTGCTGCTGACTGCAGGAGGGTGACACTGAAATAGAGCTCAAGTATGACGTTGGGGGAGGGAGGTGGGTTTGCTCTTCCTGTTTGGTCTCATGTTGATGCAGAAGTTTCAACAGACAGCAGTCTGACAGTGTTGAGTTATAACAAGGGTCAATCAGAGCCCCTAAAATTAGGTTAAAACAGACATTCACATTCACATTGAATACAATTGATTTCAACCCACAGTGTAAAATGGATCAAATTATGTGTGGCTCAGAAATAACAGAGATAATGCTTTAATTACAGATCCGCCAATTAGGGTTCTTGAAACCAATTCAATCTGAGTATTTTTTAATTTTGTATTTTAACAGTTTTTATTAAGTTTTCTATTCACTTCACTATCATGCATTTTGTAGGAAACAAAAAACATAGCAAAACTGGTGCAGTATTTTGATTAGAATATTTAAGATTTCCATTCCAATTCCATGACCTGCCCACTCCATCCCATCACACCCAGCCCTCTGTTCAGCCAAAACACAGATCTTACATATATGATTGATGATGATGATGATGAGTTTGTTTCGCGCTTATACAAGGTAAAGTTTATACATGTTGTGAACAGTGCTTTGACAGTTTTTCTGCTCTTCCAAGATGTTTTGATACAATTTGTTCGAAGCTTATAAACATGTCAAACATGTCAATACAAAAAAGAAAAATAATTAAAAAAAAATGAAATGTGATCAATCTAAGATTGTAAAAATGGCCGACATATATACAGTAGACCTTGTGCATTTGTGAAATATTGCATTAAGAATCAATCTTAGGTCCATCCATCCATTTTCTTCCGCTTATCTAGGGCCAGTTCGCGGAGGCAGCAGGCGAAGCAGGTCACTCCAGACGTCCCTCCCCCCAGCGACACGTTCCAGCTCTTCCTGGGGGATCCCGAGGCGTTTTCAGGCCAGACGAGATATATAATCCCTCCAGCGAATTCTGGGTCTGGCCCGGGTCTCCTCCCAGACGGATGTGCTCGGAAAACCTCCGAAGAAGTCTCCCCGGAGGCATCCGAATCAGATGTCCCAACTACGTCAACTGGCTCCTTTCGACTCGAAGGAGCAGTGGCTCTACTCCGAGCTCCCTCCAGATGTCTGAGCTCCTCATCCTGTCTCTAAGGCTGAGCCCAGCCACGCTATGGAGGAAGTTCATTTCTGTCACTTGTATCCGCGGTCTTGTTCTTTCAGTCACTACCCAAAGCTCATGACCATAGGTGAGGGTTGAAACGTAGATGGACTGGTAAATTGAGAGCTTCGCTTTACGGCTCAGCTCCCTTTTCACCACAACGGTTCGGTACAACGCCTGTCCATCTCTCACTCCATTTTCCCATCACTCGTGAATAAGATCCCGAGATACTTGAACTCCTTCACTTGAGGAAGCAACTCCCCCCAAACCCAGAGGGAGCAATCCACTGGCAGAGAACCATGGCCTTGGACTTGGAGGTGCTGATCCGCATCCCCGCTGCTTCACACTTGACTGCAAACCACTACAGTGCGTGCTGAAGGTCACGGTCTGAGGACGCAAATAGAACCACATCATCTGCAAAACGCAGGGATGCGATCCTGAGGCCCTCAAACCGGACACCCTCCTCACCCCAGCTGTGCCTTGAGATCCTGTCCATGAAGACCACAAACAGGATTGGAGACAAGGGCCAGTCCTGGAGGACTCCAACAGCCACTGGAAACGAGTCAGACTTTGTGCCAAGTATTTGGACACAGCTCTCACTTTGGCTGTACAGGGACCAAATGGCTTGTATCAGCGATCCTGGTACCCCGTGCTCCCGCAGTGCCTCCCACAGAGCCCCTCAGGGGACACGGTAATAGGCCTCTACTTCCTTGAGCCTGAAGGATTCCTCAAACGTGGAAGTGGATTCGGACATATTTGATGAACTCTTGAAGTCATCTGGATTGTCCTTCAAGGCCGAAGAGTGTGATGGTGAGGGATTGCAGGCTTATATTTTTAATTTTTAAGAATTTGACTCTGTTTTCTACAACGGCAAATTCTGATACTCGATTCTGATTGGCAACAACAACAACAACTGGGCATTTTCAGTATTAATGAGCACCTTCTATTTGATCCAATACATGAGAGCAACGCATGTAGGTACTTTCCCTCCCTTGCCTGATGAACTAAATTGCTCAGCAGAATTGATGAATTGATGCTTTGTTTTATAATATTGTATATTGCTGTGAGTGTAGTCTATAACATAAGCACTGTGGAAAAGCAACTGACCCTGGGCGTGGTAAATTGAGTTGTAACTCGTTTCCTGTCGTGGTCAATTGCGTCACTTACACTGCAAGGCTGTGTGTTTTCTTAGGTAGCAATGCTGAGGTGGAGCTCTCAGAGGGCTCATCTTTATCAGTCTGGTCACCATCACATGCATCCCAAGGGTCATCATCAGGTTCTGACTCAACACTGATACTGGAATCTACCAAAGCTCGGAAAAGACAGCTGGCTGAAGGACCACTGGATAGCAGTGTTGCAAGAGTTGTAAGTTAACCATCTGAGATTGACCCTGATGTCAGTTAGACCGATGACAAACCTTACATTAAAATTTCACAATAAGTATATCAGTACTGGGTCATTCCAGGTGAAATGACCAGATATTCCTTGGGGGTGTTGCTGCACAATCTTCAAATTAGTCCTAAATTTGTATGCCATTAGATAGTCACAAAAGTACTTTCTATGCAAAATTGTAGGCCTGTAGCTCAAATAGTTTCTGATTTGTGGGGGTCTGAAATTTTCAGAATTTGGGCTATAAAAAGCCTCGCCAGCATTTTTTGCATCTTTCAGTGGTTATTTCTCAGCCTCTAGACATACCAGAGAGCTGTGAGTTGGTAAACAAGGCCTCTGCATGTAGCTAGTGCCCCACAAACATCCCCAGGTGTTTCCCTACACTCTGCAGGCTGTGGGGGCTTGCTAAAAATGCTAAAAAATTAAGAGATACCTACTCACGAGTGGGGTTTGGGACCTTAAAAGTTCTAGAAATACTGCACAGAAGTGTTCTAACATCCCTGGGTTCCATTCTACACAAACTTGTGTGATAACTTAGCAAACTGGAGCTTTCTAGGTACCTCAGTTTGGAAAATATGAGCTCCCAAAGTTGGACGAGATTTTAAATTGGCTATTTTTGGTGGCAAAAATCTCAGTGTGGGACAGGTACCAGAGACCCCAAATTTTTCTACAAGACAGTTCCATCTGTCTTCTATCACTGTACAAAAAAGCAGCAAGGTTATATTTGTAGTTACTGAGATATTCTTACTCAAAATGGCATGAGTGATGTCAAAATGTTTTTTGCTTTTCAGTACTTTAAATTGGGATACAAGTATTAGTAGTCATTCCAATGGTAGTATTATGTATGTTTTGTTCTTTTTGAAATGTTAGTTGTTAAAGGTGACTACCTTCAAAAAGTGTAATGGTAGAACTTAGGTATACCTAAGTTATAACTTAGGTATAGGTTCTTTTGCTTGTAACATGACATTGTACAATTAAATTTAACATGTTTAATCCCACTGCACTGATACTGTAAAATTCAACATTGTTGTTGTTATTTTGAAATTAATTAACCATAAACTACTACAGAGCTCCCTGAATTCAAGTTAGTACATGTAATTTGTATGTGTAAGTAATAATTACATGTATGCATTGCAAATGGGTGTCAACATGTCATTACACTTTTTGAAGGTAGTCACCTTTAACAACTAACATTTCAAAAAGAACAAAACATACATAATACTACCATTGGAATGACTACTAATACTTGTATCCCAATTTAAAGTACTGAAAAGCAAAAAAGTGTAATGCCCTTTTTGTGTCACAAGGTCTAGTTTAGAGCCATACCTGTAGATATCATGACATGTTGACACCCATTTGCAATGCATACATGTAATTATAACATACACATACAAATTACATGTACTAACTTGAATTCAGGGAGCTCTGTAGTAGTTTATGGTTAATTAATTTCAAAATAACAACAATAATGTTGAATTTTACAGTATCAGGGCAGTGGGATTAAACATGTTAAATTTAATTGTACAATGTCATGTTACAAGCAAAAGAACCTATACCTAAGTTATAACTTAGGTATACATAAGTTCTACCATTACACTTTTTGAAGGTAGTCACCTTTAACAACTAACATTTCAAAAAGAACAAAACATACATAATACTACCATTGGAATGACTACTAATACTTGTATCCCAATTTAAAGTACTGAAAAGCAAAAAACATTTTGACATCACTCATGCCATTTTGAGTAAGAATATCTCAGTAACTACAAATATAACCTTGCTGCTTTTTTGTACAGTGATAGAAGACAGATGGAACTGTCTTGTAGAAAAATTTGGGGTCTCTGGTACCTGTCCCACACTGAGATTTTTGCCACCAAAAATAGCCAATTTAAAATCTCGTCCAACTTTGGGAGCTCATATTTTCCAAGCTGAGGTACCTAGAAAGCTCCAGTTTGCTAAGTTATCACACAAGTTTGTGTAGAATGGAACCCAGGGGTGTTAGAACACTTCTGTGCAGTATTTCTAGAACTTTTAAGGTCCCAAACCCCACTCGTGAGTAGGTCTCTCTTAATTTTTTAGCATTTTTAGCAAGCCCCCACAGCCTGCAGAGTGTAGGGAAACACCTGGGGATGTTTGTGGGGCACTAGCTACATGCAGAGGCCTTGTTTACCAACTCACAGCTCTCTGGTATGTCTAGAGGCTGAGAAATAACCACTTAAAGATGCAAAAAATGCTGGCGAGGCTTTTTATAGCCCAAATTCTGAAAATTTCAGACCCCCACAACTCAGAAACTATTTGAGCTACAGACCTACAATTTTGCATAGAAAGTACTTTTGTGACTATCTAATGGCATGCAAATTTAGGACTAATTTGAAAATGGTGCGGCAACCACCATCTGGTGAAACCACACGGAATGACCCTACTGCAACTTCAGTAGGTGTCAGACTGAAGACCCAGATCTCTGGTGTGTTAGCTAATTCTCATTTATCATGTGCCCCCCTGACCAACTGTTACATCAGCCCGGGTTGCACAGGCTGACATACTGTACCTGCAGTAAGAACGTCATACAATTGTCATCTCAGAATGTCAGAGCCGCTCTGTATTCAAAGCCTAGTGGAAACAAAATATTCAAAGAGTACAAGAAAACAAGTGCCATCGGTAATGTTTCAAGAGGGAAGATGGTAAAGATTCTCGTGGCAGATATGGTGGAGACCACATTTTGACTCCATTTTGGGCAACTTTTATTTAAACTGCTGTCATTTTTAACAACTTTCAACTGTTCAAGGGCCAACTGTGACAAACTGCGTCCTAATCGCACACCTTTAAAGTGTGTTTCTGGTTGTGAGGCGCTGAGGTCTCTGAATCTGACCAGACCATGGTTCAACATCCTGGTATTTCAGTCAGAATAAACTTTCTAATTTAGAAGTTTTGATGTCAGAACATGATTTTAAACTCAGCCTGAAACCTCCGAAACTGAAAGCAAAGCATTCTGGGTACAACCTGCTTTTCCCTCCATCGCTTCCACTCGGCGGCTTTTTTCTCGCGGGAAAGGAGGGGGGAGTTTGGAGCACGTTGGAGGATTCGCCTCTGCTCTGTCACCACGGCAACGCGAGTCAGTAACACAAAGACGTGGAGCCGCTGCAGGTTTACTGCGGCGACGCCTGACGTAACCGAGCTGCTTTGAGGCGGCGTCTCCTCGTCACACCGGGTGGAACAGCAGCGTGCAGTCGTCCCTCTCGTGTAAGTAAATACACTTGCAATAACAGGTTGTGGTTGTTTTTTTGTTGTTGTTTTTTTTTACCTCCAAAAGTTTTCATTTGGTCTTAATCTTAGTTTTAGTTTTTCCGTTTTTAGCAGAAAGCCTCTGTGAGACCTCTGAAGATGAACTTCCACATTTGTGGAATTTTTCCCTTTTAGTTGCATCCCATAATGTTCCCATCAGTCCTTGTAGAAGCCCATAACGTAATAACAACCCATAACGTAATAATGACCCATAACGTAATAATGACCCGTAACATAATAAATTTGGCCTTTTTAAAATGTAATAGGCCCATAACGTAATAACTGACCAACAACGTAATAAAAGTCCTGAACCTATATATCATCCCCAAGTTTACATCAGAGAGAGACTTGCAGAGGATTTGGAACTTGACAAAAACGACTATTCTTCCATTAGTGTTATGAAACTCTACAGGGCTTCTGGACGCAACAGTGGTCTCAGTGCACGTCTTAAAGAGCTGTTTGGAAAAGACAAAAGATGGATGAGAGCCTGGATTTTGCTAAGCCATGTGGCATTTGGCCACTATAAAATCAAGGACATCTTTTGGAAGAAGTGAGGACCATTATTAGTTGGTCTGTGTGTGTGTTTGTTTTTTTGTTTGTTTTTTACTGTAAAGGGCTGCTTGACGCAGCAGTGGTCTTTAAGAGCTGTTTGCTAAAGAAAAGTTGGTGTGTTTTTCAAAATAATTTGAATTAGATTTTTTTTTATGTTTAAATGGAAGAAAAGGGAACAGTAATCCTAATTATTTTTGTGCTCAGGTTAAATATGTTCAGTTCTATTGTTCTATTGTTCAGTTCAGGATCTAAAGTTGTTGAGACCAGAACTCAATTTTGTTATTTGTTACACAAGCCATAACAAATATAGTAGATTTAAGAAACAACTGTTGCAGAGTTTTAATAAAGACTGCATTTTTCATGACAAAAATGAGTACTTTTTTGAGGCACTAACTGATATGCTATACGCTATTACGGTCAGCTATTATGTTATTTGCCTATAACATTGTCAAAAAGGGCAAATGTATTACACTCTTGGCTGGTTATTGTGTTATCGGCTCAGTTATTACATTTTCAACGTTTTTTTTTTTTTTTTTTTGCATCAGGCCCATAACGTAATAACCGGCCAATAACGTAATAAGTTATTACGTTATTGGTCAAAAGTTATTACGTTATAGGTTCAGGCCTTTTATTACATTATTGGTCAGTTATTACGTTATGGGCCTATTACATTTTAAAAAGGCCAAATTTATTACGTTATGGGTTGTTATTACGTTCTGGGTCGTTATTACGTTATGGGCTTCTGCAGTCCTCATCACGTTCCATTCATTCTTATCTATCTGTGGGTCGTACTCCAAGTCATTCCATATTGAGCTTTGGCCTTTTCTCCCTGCAACTTTAGCATCTAAGAAAACCACAACGAAGCTGATGTTATCTGACATTCACTTTAGTTTTAGTTAGTTTTGTGTTGTTCATTGTAGTTTTTATTTAGTTCTCATTTTTGGAAAAAATGTCATTTTTATTTTATTTCTATTTACTAAATTATTTTTTCACTGATAGTTTTTGTTTTAGTTAACTATAATAACCATGGTGCACATAAACGGTTCTGGCTACCTAGCGCGGAGGCTGAAAACTGTTCCTCTGCTCCGGACAGCAAGAAATCCAGGACCACTTTCCAAGAGGGCCCCAAGACTCCACGCAGTGTCCGTTCAGATGAGAAGCAGTTGACTGGTGATGAATGCAGGTAAGCCATATCGGTGATGAAACACTCAAGTGATACGACCCTCGTCAAAAATAAGATGAAAGCAACATTCCAGCACTGGCAAAAGGTGATTCAAGACCCGGTTACTGCCTCTATTGTCCTGGATCTCTTTCCTAGATTCTTGAATACACCTGGCTTGGTAAAAGATGAAATAAATTGCTAATGACTTTGTGGTGGGCTTGTTTTGCTGGACTGTTTATTGACACCCATAGCCCCATTATAGTGGTGTTCTCATTCACAAACATTTTCTGTTTAAGATCGACCAAGACTTCACAATGATCGTCAGTGAGGAGGTGTCTGGTAAATTCCTTTCCAAGTCGCCAACATTTTTCAAACTGAGAGTCATCGCAGATTGCTGCAAGAATCTAACCCTGAGTCTGCATGTGGACGAGCTATTTCTGTCTGGACAACAGGAGTCTGATGATGGTGGTAAGTGTTAATTGAATAGTGGATACAGTAGATTGCACATACATTTAGTGTACACTACAAAAGAGCACATTGTTGGGACCCCCCCAGAGAAAAACCTGACAGGAGTGGAGGCAGTGACTGACAAGAGACAAGCTGCTTTCAACTCTGTCTTGTCGAATGCACCGTGTACCTACATTATGAAACAAGTTCACCAAGTAACTTTAAATATCATAAAAACAAAAATAGAGGCGAGCTGAAGAATACTGAGAAGTACTGTTAGCACCGTGAGCTAGAGTCATGCCAAGCAAGCACAGAGAGATCATGTTGTCACTGTCTGAGTGAAAGAGAAACTCACCGCTTCTCTGGCTAGAGCCAGTCTGTAGGAGGAGGGAGCTGTGTGTGACCGGCCAATTACAGAGTGTGAGACAGTGAAGACAGTAGTTGTTGCACGAGCACGAATAATGACGGACAATACTCGGACTATACTCGGATTCAGCAAAAATGCATTATCCGTAACGAGTACTCGTTTAAAACGAGCATTCGGCTCACCCCTACTATTTACTTTATGCACCATCCTAACCATCTGCTGACCTCAACAACAGATTGCATTCTAAACAGCTAATTCTGTTTCCCTTCAGGTTTTATAGTGTGCAGTTCATTGGCAAAAGTGTTTTCAGTTTTGACATGTTGTGTCTTTATTGTGACAGCAGTGTTGGAACAGCGTCCCTATTCTGCTTCCTCGTGTTTACTTTTTGAAAAATGTGTGCTATGAGTGAAAAGGTGTGTTCAAATTAGCAAAAAATGTGTTCAGTCTTTTGCAAAAAGAGTGCAAGAATTTTGGAAACTGTGTGTAAACCATGAATAGTGTCCAGCATTTGGACAGCAGAGTCCTGTTTATGAGAAATGTGTGCAGTCAGTTGGTGGTTGAATGGAAGTTAATGTCTGATCAATCGAGAAAAACTGTAAGATAATTAAGGTCCTATAAGGCTGTCAAGAAGCCCCCGGTCAATGAGAGACAGAGGTTAGCCCAGCATTGTTGGACCCAGTACACGAGACCTGGACAGCCAGGAACTGGAAGAAGATTCTGTGGTCCAAGATGGCGCCGCAGATGGCAGCCTGGTGTAGAGCTCTGCAGTACTTTTGTTGTCTTTGTTTGTGTTTTCTGTCTTAAGCCACTCCTCCAGGATGAGGAAAAGGACAGGAAAAATCCTCTCAGACCCCTCTCACCCAGGTCACCACCTCTTTGACCTGATGCCCTCCTGCCAGCACTTCAGGACTCTGAGCACTAGAACATCCCAGAGCAGCTTCTTCCCTCAGACCATATCCCTCATGAACAATAAACCAGAAAGTTATTTAGGACTTCTGTCAGTGCAATATTCAATACATATACAATATTCAAACCTCATATGCAATATTCTTTTGTGCAACATTGTAATTTAAATAATGTTTAAATTTATTAAGCTGCTTTTACACTTACTTTTACTCAATACTTCTACTTACACTTGTTGCATTTCCTTTTTAGAATTCTCAGATTTAGATTTATTTATTGATTCTTTTACTGTCTCTTGTTGTTGCTAGGTGCTGCTCTCTATACCCCAAATCAAATTTCTTGTGTGTACTCACTTGGCAATAAAGGCTTTCTGATTCTGATTCTGATTCTGGGCAGATGAGTCCAATTTTCAGCTTTATCTTCCTCCTGCTAATGTGAGAGTATGAAGAAGACCAGGCGAAGCATTTCCTCCAGCATGTACAGTACCTGTCAAGCATGACGGAGGCAGTATCATGATTTGGGGATGCAGGAGTCACTGTCTGTGATGGCACATGGAACTCCCCCAAGTATTGTGCAATTCTCCAAAATCACATGTTCCCTTCTGCACGTACACTATTCCGTCAAAGTCAAAGTTGGATGTTTCAACAAGATAATGCCCCTTGCCACACATCCAGGGGCAGTAGAACTTGGCTGTAGGAGCACATTATCTAGGTCTTAGAGTGACCAGCTCAATCCCTGGACATGAGCCCCCGAATCTATGGTGGATCATCAAAACTTAGAAGAGTTTAGGTTGGGGCAGTGGATGCGCACATAGCAAGTGAATTTTTAACATATTGCTATGAACAACAACAAAAAAAAAAGGTTATCACTGTAATATCATACTATATTGATCAGCAGTTTAATGTGGTAGCAGATCAACAAAGCTCAAACTACTTCAAACTACATCACAGACAGGACACTTTGTCAGAGTTAACCATTTTTTTCAGAATGACATGCTTTTGTGTTTCATGGTGACTCTGAGTGATGCTGCCTCTATGGATCAGAAAGCTTGCAGCTTGTTGAGATGTCACAACAAGATATAAACTGCTCCCTGCTGTTCCTCCTCATCTTCCATCGACTGAACAGAGTAGAAGTAGAGGTGTGCTACAGCCCTCTTTGTAAAAGTGTAAGAGTAATGATACTGTATTGATGTGGTGAACATGGAGTGGGCAGAATAAGTGAATGCTGCCTTGGTTATAAACATCACTAATCAAGTGGGATGGACTTAAATAGAAAACGATTGGACAGAAAAGGTCCTTGTGACTCCCTGACTTTGTGCCCATCTAAACTAAAGCAAAAGAAACATATGATGTGAGAAATGGGACGATGTGCGGCATCAAGCATGATATACTTCCTTTGAATTCATGCAGACATGGACAATCTTCATATCTGGATGCAGGTGATCAGTGACATTCTGAATGCACACGGAGAAACATCTGGCAAGGAACTATGTGAGATATGAGACTCAAGCATGATGCATTTCCTTTGAATTTGTGCAAGCATGTACAGCCTTCATTAACTGACATGAAACTGCCCAATTATAAGGAGTTTCTGAAAGATTCTGTGTAACATGAACGATTCTTGACCTTTGAGTGATATTTGGTGGCATTCAGAGGAAATGTGCTCCAGAAAATGGCTTTGTGACGATCTGACTCCATACCTGTCTGAACTAACGTAAAGCTTCATATTATGCAACATTCTGCAGACACAACACTCAAATTCTACATCTACTCCTTTCTACCGGCACTCTGGTTTTTGTTTTTTTTATTTTTTTATTTTATTTTGTTTACAATTTTTATTTCTTTTTAATTTTGTGGTTCACTCACTGTGTGTAAATGTTTAACATGTTTCAAAAATGATTTAATATTCTGCCACCTGCACCAACACCTCAAACCAAACAACAACTTCCTGAATGTTCTAAATTTAGTTGTTTGAGAGAACAAAGAAATAGTCTCATTGTTATCAGTGGTTTTAGAGCAGTTTTATTATTTCATATTGCATTCTGTTACCTGGCAACAGGATGAAAGGTCATTTACAAAGACACTAAAACTAAACTCTTGGTAAAATTATCCTCAATAAGCTGTTTAATATTTAACAAGTACACAAGCATTTGTAAATCACAAATTCAGTCCTTGTAGTTTCCACTCTCATTATCATCGAGGACTGCTGACTTTCATTTTTACGTGACTTTAATTGTGACTTTCTTTTACATTTAAATCAATGAAAACAACCCAACAGAATCTCTGAGGAAACTTAATGTCAGTACATTTGAAGGTTTGTTCGGTCAACATCATTTACAATCCAGATTTTATCTCAGAGACACTGATAAGAGCCATAATGGTGTCAATGATTTACAGACTTTTCAGTCTCGGAGCTGCAGTCAGTTAAAATGAGCGAGACACCGAACAACAGGTACGTCAACTTCTGACTTCAGTTTTTTCTACTTTTCATTTTTCCTCTAACTCTTATTAGGTCTTAAATTCTGTTTCATCTGTCAGAAGAACACCTCGTCTTAATTTAGATAATTCAAGAAACTATTAAGTTCATTTTAAAGTCTCTGTAGAAAACAGTCTCCATAGATTGGATGTTAGAGACAGTTGAAGTGTAATTACTGTCGAAGCTTTAATTTTTTTGCGTGTGTTTTTGAACAGCAGCCTATTAGTTTCAAACAAACATGTAGCATATTAGGAACCTTTACTGTTTCATATGATAACAGATATGGACTTTCTACAACAGAAAGTGTTCTTTTGTTTGCTGTAATATTGAAGAACACTGCCAGCGTCATCATTTTTCCACTAAAAATCAGTGCTTGCCTGAACAAAACTAAAACCATAATCTAACATCATTTTCATCTGTGCTGACAAAAGTTCAGGTAAAGCACTGTTTTTACTGCTGTAGCAGTATGAATGAGTGCTGCATCCTGGCTTTGGATTGGCTGGTGTTTTGCTCCTCTGACTTGTATTAACCAATCATGTTAGAGGACACACTATACAGGTGGGCAATGGTTCCTCACCGTTCTCTTGCTTTGACATCAGGGGCACGCCCCCACCCCTGCTCGCCTCACCTCACCTCACCTCACTTCCTGTTTACATTTTTGCCAACAGGTATGGTAGCATTCGCCGCATCGTTTGTCCTTTGTTTAAGGTTGTTTTAGTGTGTTGTGGTTACAGTAGCATTTATTATCCTCATAGAGTCTCCGTGGTGCGTCAGAAGTGAGTCGCACGCAGGCTGCGTTTTGTGTGTGTGTCCAGTTCTACCTGTGAGCCGCTCGTGGCCCATTACCGGTAAGTCCTTTTTGCTTGCTGTCACGTACTGTGGTTATGTTGCATGCATGTAACAGCTTGTCATTTTAGGCTGTTACTTTAGCTGCAGTAGTTCCCTGTTCTCTCCTTCTGGACTGATGCACTGATCGGCGTGGCTGTGCGCTCGACTTGTCATTTTTGTGTATTTGAGTGTGTGAATGTCCGTGGTTGAGCGCGGTGCGCTCGACTAGTAGTTGTCTGTGTTGCATGACGTGTTTGAGAGTGTGAATGTCTGTGGTCACAGACATTCACACTCTCAAACACCTCACAGAGGCGTCGGGCTTGTCGAGACCTTTCCGAAAATAAATAATATGTGGGCGAAATACGGGTGAAAAAAAATTGCATATTGTTTTTGCAAAAAATATTATTATTTAATCTTCACTTTTCTTCCTCTTCTTCTTCTTTCTTCTGCTCTTTAAACTGGAATTTGACCCCCTAAACATGCTCGAAAACTCACCAAATTTTGCACAAAATTCAGTTCTGGCGAAAAATTTTTTAAAATATGTGTTTCAATATTGGGACTTAAAAATTGGCTCTGCAGCACCACCTGCAAAAATCAAAATGCATTGTGTCAATGGGAGGGGTCTGACATCAGCTTTGTCATACAGCCACCAAATTTGGTACACACATGTGGCTTGTCAGGACAAACACAAAATATTATTTTGACCCCGCCCTCAGACACACAGGAAGGCAGCGATTTAGGATTGAAATTTCAAAAATGCAAAGTCAGCGTTTTCCAGGACGTCGTACAAAATGTTCCTTTTGATCGTGCGCTTCTCCAAATGAGCTGAAATTTGGTGGACACCATCTACACAAGTAGACAATTAAAAGTTATCCAATTCATAAAATTTCATTTCACGGTTTCCGCGTGGCAATGCTGCAAAATTGATGTCAAATTTTGCCATTTTTTGTGGGTTATAAATGGCTGCCATTCGCACATATCGACTCCAATCCGAACCAAATTTTAAACACTTATTGACCCTTTCTACCTGGACACATTGACAGTGAAATTTTGAGAATTGCATTACAGCGCCCCCTACAGAATCAAAATAAAATCTGTATGGGGGAATAAAGTTATTAGTTTGTCAGAAATGAATGAAATTTGGGTGACTCTTCCTTCATGTGGTCCCGATCAAAAAAGCAAATGGTAACCATGTTGCAATTTTAATGGTGTTGCCGTGGCGACGGCTGAAGTTCCCCATGTTATTCTAATAGGCCCAAGTGAAAAATCTCCAATTATATTAAATTTACCTGTTACCATGGAAATGTCCCAAATTTGACACATAAATTCTGACACACATGCAGGTCAAAAACGTCAATGGTATCCATGCAGTATTTTGGACGGTGTTGCTGTGGCGATGGACAACATGTCACATATTGTCATAATGCAGCAATGAATGAGCATGGCTGCTGTTTGCACATTTGTAAATATTTTGATGAAATTTGGATGTACCCTCGCCAGAAAAAACGGGGCAGGTCAGGTCGGCGACCGGCGAGGGCCTTTTGATGCTGCTTGCGGCTTTAATTGCATATTGTTTTTGCAAAAAATATTATTTAATCTTTTTCTTCTTTCTTCTGCTCTTTAAACTGGAATTTGACCCCTAAACATGCTCGAAAGCTCACTAAATTTTGCACAAAATTCATTTTTGATGAAAATTGTTTTTAAATATGTGTTTCAAAATTGGGATTTAAATATTGGCTCTACAGCCTCACCTGCAAAAGTCAAAATGCATTGCATCAATGGGAGGGGGTCCGACATCAACTTTGTCGTACAGCCACCAAATTGGGCACACACATGCGTCTTGTCGGGACAAACAAAAAATATTGTCATGACCCCGCCCTCATACAAACAGGAAGGCAGCTATTTGGGATTGAAATTTCAAAAATGCAGAGTCAGCGTTTTCCAGGACGTTGTACAAAATGTTCGTTTTGATGGCGCGCTTCTCCAAATGAGCTGAAATTTGGTGGACACCATCTACATAAGTAGACAATTAAAAGTTATTCAAATCATAAAATTTCATTTCATGGTTTCCGCATGGCAACGCCGCAAATTTGATGTCAAATTTTGCCATTTTTCGTGTGTGATAAATGGCTCCCATTCGTACATAACGACTCCAATCCGGACCAAATTTTAAACACTTATTGACCCTTCCTACCTGGACACATTGACAGTAAAATTTTGACAATCGGAGCACCCTACAGAATCAAAATAAAATTTGTATGGGGAGTAAAGTTATTAGTTTGTCAGAAATGAATGAAATTTGGGTGACTCTTCCTTCATGTGGTCCCGATCAAAAAAGCAAATGGTAACCATGTTGTAATTTTAACAGTGTTGCCGTGGCGATGGCTGAAGTTACCCATGTTATTCTAATGGGCCCAAGTGAAAAATCTCTCATTACATTAAATTTACCTGTTACCATGGAAACGTCCCAAATTTGACATATAAATTCTGACACACATGCAGGTGAAAAACGTCAATGGTATCCATGCAGTATTTTGGACGGTGTTGCTGTGGCGATGGCCAACATGTCACATATTGTCATGATGCAGCAATGAATGAGCATGGCTGCTGTTTGCGCATTTTTTGATGAAATTTTGATGTATGCTCACCAGAAAAACGGTGCAGGTCAGGTCAGTGGCCGGCGAGGGCCTTTTGATGCCGCTTGCGGCTTTTATTCTTCTTCTTCTTTTCCAAAAAGGATGGCTTGTTGGGGGGACTGAACATGTGTAAAAAGTCATGAAACTTAGTACACACACCAGAACTGGTGAAAAAATTTGATATTTTAAAGGAACTGTGGAGGTGTCTTGCAAAATGGCACCATAGCGACCCCTACACTTTCCCACGGGCAGCATGTTTCACCTACAGCTACCAAATTTGGTAAACTTATGCAGCACATCAGGCTGAACAAAAAAGTCAGTGACAGCCATATTCCAAACCCAACAGGAAGTGAGCTATTTTGCGTTGAATGTCAGATTTTCCCCATTTGTTATTTTTTTCTAGAGCGAACTCCTCCTAAATTTGGCCAGTCCATACACGAGGGCTTAATGAGCAAAAGTTACTAAATCTTTTTCCAAAGTCAAAGGGCGTGTCCATGGCGGCCTCTGGAATTTTGATCCTTCGCCATGAAATTTAAAGTGCTGTGTAAATGCCCTGAACATGCTCCAATCTGCCTTAAACTTTACATGTATGATCAGAGTCCTGCCCTGATCACATCCATATGATGAAATACGTTCACCTCAAACATGATGACAGAAGCGTAAACATGTTGATGATGATTCACAGTAAAAATGATGATGTCTCATCAAAAGGCATGTCTGGAGATGCGGCGAATTTTGACGTCTCGCCATGATGACTAAAATGTTTATATCTCAGCAAATCCTGATCCTATCTGCCCCAAACTTCATGTGCTGGACACCAGGCCCAGTGTGAGGACATCAAAAAATTTAGGAAAAATCGTAGCCCCACCTATTGGTAGCAAGAAGTTTGAACATTACATTTGCACACACCATTGCTCCATACTTTTTCATATCATTTTGAAAATTGGTCAGCTGATTCTTCACTCGCTGAAAATGCCACACTGTGAAGATTTTGACATTTGATAAAATGCTGTTGCAGCCCCTGCAAAGTTTGGGAGGCATATAGAGCACATCAGAATGCACAAAAAAGCCTCTTGGAGCCATCTCCTAAACCCAACAGGAAGTCCGCTATTCTGAAATAAGTGGAAAAAAATTTTCTATTTATTATTTTATTTTTGAGAGTGAACTCCTCCTGGGGTTTAACTCCTAGAGACCTCAAATTTTGCCAGGATATACAACACGATCTCCTGATCAAAAGTTATTAAAAGAGTCTTCCAGAGTCAAAGGGTGTGGACATCGCGACCTCCAGAATTTTGATGGTTCGCCATGAAACATCAAGTGCTACCTAACTATCCTCTGCATGCTCCAATCTACCTCAGACCTCACATGATCAAACACAGTCCTGTCCTGATCACATTTATAGGCCAAAATACATTCACAGCATGTGCGCCCCCTACAGCATTTAAAAAATAGCCTCCAAAGAGACTTTCACCTGGGACTATGAAATTTGGCGTGCATATGTAGCACGTCAGTGCAAACAAAAGTCTCTTTGAGTCATTCTCTAAACCCAACAGGAAGTCTGCCATTTTGAATTAAATGTCAGATTTTTGGTGTTTTTGCTAATTTTCAACAATTCATTTCTCACAGGGAATAACTCCAAAACACCTCAAATTGTGACAATATATACAACATGCCTTCAGGTTGAATATTTGTGAAAATTGTTCACAAAACTCAAAGGGTGTGGCCATGGCAGCCAACTGAACTTTAATGTTATGCCTTGCAGCAGGATGTCTTGTGTAAATCCCCTGTACATGCTGCAATCTACCTCAAACTTTACATGTTTGATCAGAGTCCAGTCCTGATGACTTTCATAGACCAATATACAGTCAGAGAGATAGCGCCACCTGGTGGATGGACAGAAAGTGCTACATAAATAGCCTTTACATGCTCCAATCTGCCTGAAATTTGACCTGTGTGGTCAGAATCTAGCCCTTGTCACATTCATGGGCCTAAATACACTCTCAGTCGCAGCATTGCCTGGTGGAAATGCTTGGGGTCACCGACCAGCAAGGATGCGAGGACCCGTTCAACGCTACTTGCAGCTTTAATTTGTGTTGGGCTGCCTTGGCTTGTCTCTGTGGCTGCTGATAAATGTCCTACCTGCTGCTTATTTTAATGTTTGAGTGCATGTGTGACAGCAGGGTATCATTTCTTTCTTTCTTTTCTGTGTGTTTTTTTGAGTATTTACTGCAGTCATGTGGTCATTTGTTTGTTCGGTATTTTCTTTGTCTGACTTATGTTTGTCATGTGACTGCACTTTATTAGTTATTTTGTATTCTCAGTGGTTTTGGTTTGAGTTGTAAATTGGAGATTATTTATCAATTCTTTAATTGAATGTTTCAGTTTTTATAACTATTCTTTTGGTTATTCAGTAGATTTCCTCAGTGCTTGTGATTATTTATTTTAATTGAGTTTTTGGATCCCTGCTTTTCCTTAGAGCGGTGGGCCTACGGTGGTGGGAACCCCTTCCTGTGTGACGTGCTGCTCATCCCCTGGTTTTGTTTTGATTTTTCACTAAGGTGTGTGTGCATGTTCACATGTGAGTGGAGTGATTTCTCCTGGGCTCCTTTGTGATGCCCGTCGGCCCAAACCCCTGCCATAGAGCCCCCAGCTCTGATTAGTCCCTAGAAATGGTCATTTAACAGCTTGGTGTGAATGGTTGCTTTTAAACAGTTTTTTTTTTTTTTTAACAGAGTACTTTTGATATTGTTCAATAAAAATTTTAATTGTTGTCTTCATTGGAATCACGTCTCCTGCCTCATTAGTAGAACCTGAGTTACCTTCTCGTTAGTGTTGGTTATAGTTCCCTGGGTGAAAGTCCTGGGGTGGTGTTGTCTGGCTGGTGTCTACAGTTGGTAGTTGTAGCACCTTAATTCTTCTCTTGAAGCCCTCTGCTCACCACACTGCACATGTTTGAATAGCTACAGAATGCTCTATCTGTAAATTATAACTTTACATGAAGGATTTAATTGACAGAACAGATAAAAGAAGAACATGTTTTCATCTTGAAGTTTGGTCAGGAGTTAGTTTAGTCTTGCACAGACGACTGATCTCCAATAAACACCAAACACTGTTCTTTGTAATGGTTTCCATTGTTTTCATGGTTTCTGTCCACTTTTAGAACTGCAGGATGTTTCTTCAGAAGACTGGATTGTTGCTTCAATCTACCATCACTGCTCTGCTCTTCTGTCTTTTCCTCACACGCTTTTGCAAAGGTAACTTCCACACAAGTACAATTAAGTGATTTAAGATCATCTTTATTCTTTGGATGAGATATGATCAACGTTGTTGATCCCTCACTTGTGAAATCCACATTTTACAGCAGCCAAATAAAGATGAAGCACACTATGAAACATGACAACATGCATACACATAGATATGTACAGATATGATACAAAATATATTTGTTACTGAACAGTGGATTCAATCTTTTGGAATCAGTATATTTATTAAATGAATGGATTAATTGTTCATGCTTTGTGTGAAAAGAGTTGCTTGTCAGCTTTGTCTCTCAAAAATTACAATTCCACACAACTAAACTGCATTTTCAATGTTTTGAGGAACCATACATTGATCACCTAAATCGTTTCCATTTATTTTATTAACTGTTGCTCTTTTTCAGCTATTGAAGTGTAAATTATGCAGCTCTAACAATATTAACAGTTTGCTTGCTAACTTCAGGCAGAAGGATCTTTATGAATAGGTGACACATCTCTTTAACATTATCCAATGGATGGAGTATAGTTTTAATTAGCTATAGAAACAAACTGTTTGTACTAGGCTGTAAAAGTGGTTATTTATGGTGTGAAGTTGGACATTTTAACATGGGATCTATGGGGATCAAATCACTTATGGAGCCAGCCTCAAGTGGACAGTTGAGGAATTGCAGTTTTTAGAATTTCCACATTGTCTTCATTTTTCAGTCGAAGAAGTTTGCTGCTTGGTTTTAGTGCATTTATTTAGAATAAATGGTTGTAAAATCTGCATTAAGACAGAGATCTCAAATAACTAAAGAGAAAACACCCAGCTCACCTACATTTAGGTTTCACTGCAGACTTGAAAGTCATGTTAAGGTTCAATTCTTTCTGGTTGCTACTCAGAAACTAATACAAATCTTTTCTTTCCAGGTCAGTCTCAGGTAATCGGTCCATCTCAGCCAATAGTGGCAACACTTGGAGATGACATCATTTTGCCATGTTATCTGGAACCTGCATACGATGCTACGACCGTGACGGTGGAGTGGACCAGACCTGACCTCAACCCCAGATTCATCTTTGTGTCACGTAGCGGTCAGGAACTCGACACACTGAAAAATCCATCTTACAAAGAGAGAACATCACTGTTCATAGATGAACTGAAGCATGGAAACATTTCACTGAAGATCTCCAAAGTAAAACGGACTGATTCAGGGAGATACAGATGTTTTATTCCTGGGCTAAATGAAGATACTTTCATGGATCTTGTTGTAGGTCAGTAGATCTAGTCGTTGGTGTATGTGGGAACAGTTTTCACACAATTTTCAGATTTTGATATAAAGTTGTCCATGTTTAGATAAACATTTTCTCAGTCAGTTAAGATAGTACATAACTGGAGAAAATTTACACAGTAAAGATGAAAAGCTTTTCTTTGAGCAGTAGTGTTACATACCTCATGTCACACTTTCTTTACCACTTTATAGCTTCTTCAGAAACCATCAACTCTGCCAGATAAAATGCACACGTATTTCTACTTTAAAAAATTGCTGAAAAGCTCACCAGAATTTAATATCTTCTACAGACTTTTAAAATATCCTTTTGGGGAGATGTTACAGTTTTTGGTCCAGCAGTTAAGCATGCATTCATTGGTGTATTTATTAGGAAGGATTCACATTGACAAACATTGCTCTAAAGGCACCACAGTCAGTCTTTTTTATATTCTTGGTCCCTGGACAGAACTAGAATTTTTCTCTTGTATGTTTGATTTGTGAAGACTAAGAAAAAGTGATGGACCAGGCAGAGCTCTTCCTGTAGATCCATGCACAATAAAAGGTTTATTCATTGCCCACAATGAATTTGAATTTCCAAATTTACATGTAGCAACCAATGCAAGAACATGTGGGGTGTATTCAGACATTCTATACTTTTGCATATGTGTTCCTACCACATCAGTAGAAGCAGAAAGTCATTTCTTGGTGAAATATGTACGTATTGACTGAAGGGACGCTGCCCTGAAAAGCTACTGGTTGGATCTTGTCACTTAAAGATGAAACTAATTCTCTCTAATATTACCATCAACGATGAAAAATATATATCTTGAAGGTTAAAATAACAAACCTCCATTGTTCTATTTATCACAAAGATCTGGATTGAAGTCTGGACTTATTGTTATTATTTTCTGTACTTGGAGTCAAAGCTGTTGGATCCTGCATCAAAATGAACACAGAGTCTGAAAAAGATGATTAAAGAGTTGTTTCCAGCAACATTCGAACCACTTCAAGTTCCTGCAGTGGACAGCTGCCTAATAAGATAATTAAAGAATACAAACTAGTTTAGAAGCCATTGGAGTCTTATGGTCAGATAGTATTTAAAAAAAAAAGATCTGTTGTCTTGAAGGTGCAGACTAAAGACACTGAATGATTATCTTTAAGATGCTGCATTCTTTACCACATGTAATGATGAACTCTATCATTCATTTAGTGACTGACTCCTGTTTTAAATGTGCTTCTTGTTCAGTTTCAGGTGCTGTTTCCCAACCTGTCACCACTTTAGCAGGGCTTGATGGAAAGGGAGGAGTGGAGTTACAGTGTGAGTCTGCAGGCTGGTATCCAGAGCCTGAGGTGTTGTGGCTGGACGGTGATGGAAACCTCCTCTCTGCTGGACCTACAGAGACAGTCAGAGGTCCTGATGACCTCTATACTGTCAGCAGCAGAGTGACTGTGGAGAAGAAACACAGCAACAAGTTCACCTGCAGAGTCCAGCAGAACAACATCAACCAGAGCAGAGAGACATGGATCCATGTTCCAGGTAACTGTTATTTGTATTGAAATTGAATAAATCTATGTTTCTGTTTCATGTAAATTAAACTTTATTCCATGTTTTATCGTTTCAGATGATTTCTTTAAGGTCCAGTCCAGTAACACCTCCACCATAGTTGGTTTGGCTGTTAGTTTGGTTGTTTCTATCATCCTGTTAATTCTAGCAGTTGTTCTTTTTGTCCACACTAGAAGACACAACAGTACGTTTCACATTAATAAAAAAAATGATGTATACAAAATATTGAAGCTTTAATGTAAACTGTGATATACGAGGATTCATTTTAAAAAAATACAACTGTCTAGATTGCTGTTCTTTCTATATTTAAAGGCTGATTATTTTTATTTTCTCAAAGGGACCAAAAGAAGAGAAGATGTTCAGAATGAATCTGAAGAAGAAGATCTAATGTCAATGAAGACTTTGGAGAATAAAAAGCAACCAGAGAGCAAACAAGGAAGTAAAGAAACAGAAGTTTCACTGCTGGTAGATGAAGAAAGACACCAAGATCAGGTGATGACAGAAAGTAAAGTCAAGTTTGATGTAAACAAACATTATGGAATAAAGGAAGAAGGTTTGTGTCTCTAAAGCAGATCAGACGTCAGTATTCAATCTATGACAGGAAGACAAGTAAAGAATCTGGACAGTGGAGAAGAAAAACCAGATGTAGTTTATCAATCTGATCAATATCAATCTCACCAATAAAATCTCCACTGATTTGTCCAACTAAAATGATGTTTTACATCTCATCTCTGTTCATGTCTCTCAGTTAAAGAAAGGAAAATTAAAGCCAGAGGAGCAGCAGAGGAGGAAGGAGGCTGAGAATACAATACATAGACTGAAAGAGAAGCTGGACATGAAGAAAACTGAGGTTAAATAAACATTTATAAACTATCATCACTAAAATACCAGGTCCAGATGGAGTGGAGAAAAATCAGACATCTCAACCTTCTGGTTGTTCTTCCAGGTTAAAAACAAACAAACTGAGCTGAAAAGTCTCCAGGAGGAGAAGAAGAAGATTCAGGATGATCTGCAGAACCTAATTAAAGACCTGAACACCAAGATTACAGAGGTTTATTTATTTGTCTTCATTCATCTGTATTTATACAGAAACCTGAACATCTCTGCTGTCTGAGGAACTGGATCAGAAAACATCATTTCCATCATCTCTCTTGAAGTTTTATTCTCATATTCAGTCCATTGACTGTATGTTACATTATTAGGTTGTATGATTGTGGTTCTGCTGTAACATGATAATCATGTCTTTCTTTTTCTCTCCTCTTTCCTCACAGCTGAAGACAATCAGAGAAGAGTTAGCAAAGACTTCCTGGTTTTCTTCTTCCTCGGTATAATCACAATAAAACACTCTGAGTTCCACCACCATTAGAAAACAGTCATTTATTGATAAATCTCATCACTAATAGGTTCAATATTATGATATGTCCATTATTTTAACATAAAATGTCTCATTGCTGGATTCTCTGCTGGTTATTTATTTTACTACACTTAATGACTTTAACAAAGTCAGAGAGCAGCAGAGAGATTTTTATATTCAGTCTATCAGAGACATGAAACACTGAAGGAAAATGTTTCTGTCCACATGACTGAAAAACACTTTAGACACTGAAATAGAGAATTTCTACAAGAACACACCAGGATGTCTCATGTGGTATTCAGCATTTATCAACAGGTTTCTTTATTTTTTGCATTTTATGTTCAATCATGCGTCTTTATATGACAGAAGAAGAAAGAAGATGAGAAGAGAATACAGACAGAAATAGAAAACCTCAACAAACAGCTGATGACCAAGAACATGGAGTTCCAGAACAAAGATGAGGAGGTTCATATTTTCAAACATTCAGAATCCTACTTTGTTGTTCTCTCTGATCTAAAATCTTTATTTTCTACTAAATTTACTGATTTCTATGTTATGTTGAATCAGAATTCTTCAGGTCACATGTCAGGACATCACACTGAGGAACCAGCATCCTACAAATGACCTTTTGAACTTCTCTTATATTCTAGTTTTCCTTGGTTCAACCATCATCAGTGACTGGGTTGTGTTCAGAGGCATCTTTTAGTGTCAGGAGGAGGTCGGGGTGGATGGAGGGTTTACAGAGACCAGAGTTCACATTCAGACAGTCTCTGGTTCAGTTCAGTTGGTTGAAGTCAGAGAAAGATGCTGGTTTTAGGTATTTATAAATCAACATGTTGTGTCTGAAGTCTTTCCACAAAGTGTAATAATGAAGTAATCACTACAGGTGAAGATTTTACTGCAGGACTGGATGTTTTAGGAGGAAAAAGTAGGTTTTCACTGAGTTCCTCATGTTGTTAGGAAAGTTAATCTCATCTCAGTTACATTTCCACATTTTTGTTTTTAACTTTGGTTATCGCTGTTTGCGTAAAACAGATTTTCTCTGACACAAGGTTGCACTGCAGGCTGTGTTTCCTCCAAACTAGAAAGTTCTACATTCTGATCTTGCAGAAACATGTATTTAAGGCATTTATTTGTTCTGCTGAATCATGACTCATGCTTCTAACCAGACACATTGCTGCAGCAAATTACCACCAGATAGAAATGTGTTTCCAAGAGACATGGTCTATGCTGATATCAAGACTTTTTATTTTATCATCTCTATTTTATTTATTTTTGTCACACATCAGTCTGTAGTATAAGATAAAAACTGAATGCCTCTTATTTTGTTCCTTTTTCTCTTTTCTCTCCTTCCAGTGTGAAGAAAAACAAGTTGAGCTGAAGAAGCTTCTGGATGATCAACAGGAGATGGAGACTGAACTGCAGATTGAGGAACAACAACTGGGAGCTAACAAGGTTCAACTAATTATGTTGAAACTAAACATCATTTAGTTGAGATCTGACATCAGGATTTCTTCTGTTATTGCAAAAAGTCCTCCAATTCATACGACCACACAGGTCGTATGTAACGTGCACCGGAATACTACCCATGAGAGCATATTTACGTTAGCGCCCCTTGCGGGGGATAGGAACGCATTACGGGATTTAATTCGAGAAACGGCTTTTTCCTCACTTTCCCAACATGGGTTTAGGGTTATGGTTATGGTTAGGGTGAGTGAAAGGGATAGGGATAGCGTTAGATAAAAGTTTGTTTCATAGTGACGTTTCACCTGCGACACCGGAGTGTCGATATTTACTCAACCGCCAGAGGTCGCAAAGTCAAAACGTAACACTCAGTCGTAATATGGGCGTGTACAGATGACCTATGTGGTTGTTTTTGGTTTGAGGACAGGCTGGTTATTGTGTCTTTAATTTTATTTTGTTCTGTCTATTGAGGATCTTCTCCACCCTTTATTCTGTCACTGAACCACAGTGTTGTAAAACAGTGAATCAATGAACATTTCTCACATCTGGAACTTCTTCATGTCTGTTTTCACTCCTTAGATGAAGAAAGAAAATTATGACATCAAGAATCAGCTCCACCAGGAGGAAGAGAAAAGGAAGAAGGCTGAGAACGAAGTGAAGACCCTGAAGAATGAGCTGGAAGAGGTAAGTCTCACATTCTTTTAAAATCAAAAAAATTGAACTGAACTCAGTCTCACTGTGATGGAAAAATAATGTTGATAACAAATTAATGTTGAAATTATTAATGAAATGATAACTTTGAACAGAAACAGTGATTTTCTAAATATCAACATTAAATGTGAGCATAAATCAGTGAAGGTCAGTAAAAGGAAGTAAAGTTTGGAAACATTGTGGTGTCACTTCCACTGCAGAAACATCCACATCCATCATTCTGAAAGCAACAATTATCTTCCTATACCACTAAACTACATTCTCATTTTTCACACAAATCTATTTTCTCACTAGAATTCTCAGACTGTGACGTTGTAGGAAAAGTTTAGAGTTTGAAAGAGCCACAAAGTTTCCTGAAGAAGACATAAAACAGAAACAGGACTTTCATCCAGGAGACCAGGATTCATGTTCCATGTGGAACCTTTATTCTGACACTTTGGTTTCACTTTCATTCACTGCTTGGTTACATTTCTGCAACCAGAACTCTGCAGTTAGAAAAACACCATGATTTGGGTTCAAATATGAACCTTTCAGAACATGTTTGAAGACTTTCCTCCATTTTCTCTGTTACCAGGTTGACAAGAAATAAAAGAAAAGATGTTGATTAGAAACATATTAGTGAGAATCAAACATGTAGTTTAGTTCAATATGAACATGATTGTTGAGAGACAGAGTTACCTGAATTAAAATAAGGTGATAAAGTGAATGTTCCAAGCAGCTGGTTCAGAGGAGAACTTACTCACCATCTAAAGCTACAGAAACAGAGATTTAAGCAGAACTCAGCTATGTTACATGAACATGCTTTTAATGAGTCTCCAACCAATCAGAAGAAAGAATCTTTCCAGAATTCATGTCATGTGTATCTGTGCTTCAATACATAATCTGTCTTTTTATTCTGTCTCCAGTTACAGAAGAAGCTCCAGGATGAGAAGCAGAAGTGGATGAAGACTGAGAAAGAGGTGAGCCCAGAACACACTGAGGTTTATCTGCTGTCATCTCTCTTCTGTCTCTTTTCATTTGAAACTGATTTGTTGATGCAAACAAGAAAACTTCAAATACCCATAAAAACTACTTAGAAACGTGAAATAACTAAGATTAAACTCAGGTTCCATTGGAGTAAAGATTAAACGCTTCATGTTTCTTTCTGTGTTCATGTGTTACTGACCAGCTGCTATTATATTATTTTATATTATATTATATTATATTATATTATATTATATTATATTATATTATATTATATTATATCACACTTACGATAAGACTATTAGACATTTAACTTGATCCAAACCTTGTTGAATTACCATAATTAGTTTTTAGTCACATGTTTAAGTGAAAAATTCTGTTACACGGAAATCTTTTGGGTTCAGTGACTCTGAGACCAGAAACTGATTGTTCAGTATCTTTTTTTTTATTGGGGATGTTTTTTTTCTTTTAAAGAAATGTTTATTATTGTACAAGATCTCTTTGAAGAATCCCACTTTGAGGCTTTCATTTGTCAGTTCAGGTGAACTCTCTGAACCCCAGAAGCTGTTGGTGCAAACAATAGTTTATGAGTATAAAGTTCATGGTCCAGTTGTGTTACTGCCACCATCAGGAAGAAAACACAAACTATCACCTGCTGCTGAGAGACCATTGGTCAGGATGGTCAAGAGTCAAGCAAGAATCATCAGAAAGCAGGTGTGAATGAATGAGAAGCTGCTGGAACACAGCTGTCAGTGTCCACAGGGTTTGACATCAACATGAGCTGAGAGGATCCATGAAGAAGGAAGTTCTTCCTCTAGAAGCAGAACCTTAAAGCTCCACTCAAGTCTGCTGCTGATCCCATGGACAAAGAAAAGACCTTCTGGAGGAAAGTTCTGTGGTCAGATGGAAGAAAAACTGAGCATAAATATGTTTGGAGGAGAGAAGATGAGACCTTTAACCCCAAGAACACCAGACCTACCATCCAGCATGGTGGTGGCAGCATCATGCTCTGTGGAACTGGAGCTATACACAAAGTAAACAGAATAATGAAGAAGGAGGATCATCTCCACATTATTCAGGAAAACCTAAAATCAGCACCAGAAGGTTGATCTTGGACACAGTTGGATGTTCCAATGAGCTTAAACACACATCAGACGTGGTAAAGAAATGGTTCAATCAGAACAGAATGAAGGTTCTAGACTGGTCTCCCCAAAGTCCTGACTTAAACCTCAAAAACTTGAAAGAGCCACAAAATGAACTTGAAGAGTTGAAGACACAAGTCAGCAACAGGATTTTCATCCAAGAGACCAGGATACTGAGAGGATACACTTACAGTTTACAGCAGAAGTGAGAACAAAACTGTGTAAAATCATTTAAATGTTAAATCATTCACAACTGAATCACTGCACAGTAACTGCATCACTTCTAAGATGAACAATCGGGTGTTTTCTGTTACATAAACTTGAAAACTATCAGTGTGACACCTTAAAATCAGGACGTGTTCTTTACCTCCAGTTGAATAGAAAGAATTCAGAAAGCAACAAACAGCTCCAGCAGGAGAAACAGAAAGATCTTCTTCTTCAACCTTTGTTCTGTCACTGAACCACAGTGTTATAAAACAGTGAATCAATGAACATTTCTCACATCTGGAACTTCTTCATGTCTGTTTTCACTCCTTAGATGAAGAAAAAATATGATGACATCATGAATCAGCTCCACCAGGAGGAAGAGGAAAGGAAGAAGACTGAGAACCAAGTGAAGACCCTGAATAATGAGCTGGAAAAGGTAAATCTCATCATCATAATCTTTATAGAGCAATGCAATAAAACCTCAACTTTTCAGGAATATCAATGAAGGTTCAATAACTCTGACTTCACCTGCAGAAACAGAAAAATCACCTGCATTTGATGGGTGTTGATGTTAATGTTAGATCCTCCCTGGAAGGAGAGTTCTTAATAAATGTAAAGTTTGATCTACTGTAGATTCTAACAGTTATAGTTTAACAGCAGAAATTACAACAAAACTGTGTAAAATCATTTAAATGTCAAATCACTCACAACTGAATCACTGCACAGTAACTGCATCACTTCTAAGATGAACAGTTGGGTGTTTTCTGTTAGATAAAATAAATTTAAAAACCATCAGTGTCACAGCTTAAAATCAGAACATGTGTTTCTTTACCTGTAGCTGAAGAGAAATCATTCAGAAACCAACAATCAGCTCCAACAGGAGAAACAGAAAAATCAGAAGTCTGAGAATGATATAAAGACCCTGAACAGACGTCTGGAAGAGGTAAAACTCACCATCATCTTTTTAGATCAAACAACTGACACATTCACTAAACTCTGTCTCACTGTGATGCAAAATATTGTTGAAGGGATTAATGAAATTAAATTTGATCAGAAACAATGATTTTCTAAATATCAACCTTAATATTGAGCATAAATCAGTCAGTGAAGGTCAGTAAAAGGAAGTAAAGTTTGGAAACATTGTGGTGTCACTTCCACTGCAGAAACATCCACATCCATCATTCTGAAAGCAACAATTATCTTCCTGTAATTTATTATTATACTGAAGATATTTTTTTTTGTTCACTACATAATTCCATATGTTTTTTATACTTTTGATGTCTTCAGTATTAATCTACAATGCAGAAAATAATACAAATAAATGCAAAGTCTTGAATGAGAAGATGTGCCCACACTTTAGACTGGTAGTGTAGTTTAATGAATTCATTTTTTGTTTTGCCAAGAAATACTAGATGTTGATTAGAAACATATTAGTGATAATCAAACATGTAGTTTAGTTAAATATGAACATGATTGTTGAGAGACAGAGTTACCTGAATTAAAATAAGGTGATAAAGTGAATGTTCCAAGCAGCTGGTTCAGAGGAGAACTTACTCACCATCTAAAGCTACAGAAACAGAGATTTAAGCAGAACTCAGCTATGTTACATGAACATGCTTTTAATGAGTCTCCAACCAATCAGAAGAAGGAATCTTTCCAGAATTCGTGTCATGTGTATCTGTGCTTCAATAAAAAATCTGTCTTTTTATTCTGTCTGCAGTTAGAGAAGAAGCTCCAGGAAAAGAAGGAGCAGTGGACGGTTACTGAGAGAAAGGTGAGGACAGAACAGAACAAGGTTTATCTGCTGTCATCTCTCTTCTGTCTGTTTTCATGGGCTATTGACTTGTTGGGAACAAGACAACTTAAACTATCTATAAAAAAACAATTGGAATTATTAAATTTCTGAGACTCGGTCCTGTGGTTTCCTTGACTCAGTGACATAAACGTGATTGTTCAATTTAAGAAATTTTAATCAACTCTTTATTTTGCTGATGGAAGTTTGGGAAGAAAATGTTTCAGGGTGAAGAGACATTTGTCAAAGTACTTGTTGAATGAAAAGCTGAAGTCATGAAGTCAATGCTGGATTATTACCAGAGCAAATATGTGTGTTTGTGTGCGTTTTTTTTATTTATTTTTTTTATCTCAGATGGAGGAGATCAGTCGAACCAGCTCAGCCAGTGGGACATCAACAACACCACCCATGACTATAGAAGAGGTCAATGAAAGGGATCGCTACATCCGTCTCAAGAACAGTTCCAATAAGGTAATGTTTTTCTTTTACATATCGATGAACCTTCTGAATACTGTGTAAACATGTAAAGGATAAGGATAAACATTATTGATCCCACAGTGGGGAAAGTTCACCGTTACAGCAGCTCCAGAGAAAAAGTATAAAGGCAGTACAAATAAATAAACAAATAAATAGAAGACAGTGCAGAAATTGCAGGTAACATTACATACAGATGATTTTTTTAAATACCATGTAAAAGACACAGGAGGATGAGGTATCAGTTATTGCACATAAGTAGGTGGATGTGTGTGTAAATTGGGGGAGAAAAAAGTGCAGCAGTAAACAATATACAGTGACATTTATAGTATATATTATATATATAAATAAGTTTTCTATCAATATGATGATCAAATATATCCACAGATATTCTAAATGGTTCATTAAATAACAGCTAATGCTGTTAACATCAGAGTGTATTTTGTCTGTAGGTCAACATGTAAAGAGGTCATCATTTTATTTGTGGACACCATGTATGAAACACACACTGGAGATGATTTAGTTTTTCTACCTTTGGTGTCTAATTTTCCTCCTGCAGGAGATAAATCTGGGAGGCTGGAAGTTAGAACTACAGATTAACAGACAACCAACCACATTGACATTTGGGCCATTCAAATTTCAGGCTGGAAGGATTCTCTGTGTGAGTCTGAACTTTTCACTTTATGTTGTATATTAATTTTTTAACTTTATTTCTCATTTTTATTCTGTTTGTAAGTTAGTGACTATTGCATTTCCTACATTTACAGATACGGCGTCCATACAGGTCCAGTAAACATCCTCATGATGTTGCTGTGGATTGTCCAGAACTAGAGAACTGGAGGCCTAAAGACAAACTGCAGATGAACCTCATCAGCGACAATGGAGAGACCTTCAGACTGCTGTGATGTGAACAAACATGTGAAACATCATTTTTTTTCTCACATTAATCAAAGTGACTCTTTGTTTCTTTTTAATAAATGTCAAACAGTTTTTTTTGCGTTTTAGATTTTTATTTTCAAAACCCTGTTTTCAAATGTCCATTTTATATTTTTATCTAATTAAAACTATGTTCAGTTCTGTGGAAAACTCATTAAATTTGTTGTTTTATCAAAGTTGTAATGAACAGAAGATACAAGAAAAGACCAGAAATATGTACAACATTAAAACAATCAGAACAAAATGTTTTCTACAGGTTAAAGTCAGTTTTTATTTTCACCTCCTTTTGCTGTTCTTCAAATTTCATGTCGACTGTCTTCAGGTTTTCTTCAATAATCTTCTATTTTATTAAATAAATCTTCTTTCACTGAACAGAGTTTTTCTTTGGACTTTAAGTGTGTTTAATTTGTTTCTCTGTCTGCTTGATCTCATAGTTTTTATAATATTCAGGTCTGGACACATTCAGGGTTTTATCAGCTGTTTTTGTCTCCAAACAGGATTTTGCTGCAATAGTTGGATCAGTTTCTAATCAAGTTTCCAGTTCAGAAGGAACAGCATCATGAAATAAAATCTGTCTGAACTTTATAGAATTCATGATTCCATCAGTTTGGAAAACATCCTGACAACACTGACAGAAACACAACACAAACTATAAAAATGATGTTTCATTATAAAACACAATAGTCCTTATGTACAGGATTGTGTTTTTTATGTCATTTTCAGTAATGTGCTGCAACCAAACCATCACAGAGACATTAAAAGAACAACCTGATATTATATCTATAGATGTCTTTAGAACGGAAGAATTAAAGGTTGATTTACTGTAGAAGTTACACTGAAGTTGTGAAGCTATTTTTTTTCCTGTCTCTTACGATCTTTTAGATGAACTCTGTTGATAATAAATAATTTCGTTTTACATTTACTTTAGATTTAGTGTTTTGGTATAATGTGGAGTAGCAGCCTTGAATGTGGGATGATCTCACTAGTTACACTTTAACTCCAGTCTGACTGTGGAGGTCAGTTCACTGGTAAAAGTGAAAGTGAAAGTGTCTCATGTTTGCATTTTATGTCTTGTCTGACTTCAGATAAGTTCTGACCTCAATAACCACTGGATTGTTTTACTACTGAGAGATAAAAGCACCAGTTAATCATCAACCTTCTTCCACTGTGCTGCCATGTTGATATGCAGAGTTGGTTGACCTGATCATAGTAGAGGCTGGGTTTCTTTTCAGACAAGCTTTTTGTTATTTAAACTGGAGTTTTTATGTTCCCAATTCGACACAAAAACCTCAAATTATTTAAAATCTCGACAATTTAAATTTACAGAGACGTTCTGATTTACCAATACTTTTTTTTTGTTTGTTTGTTTGTTTTTGGCTGGAAATCCTATAAACCAGTGACATAAGATGGTAAAACATGAATGTTTCAGGTAAAATGATCGATTGAAATCCATAGGAACTTTATTGGAATTGATACATTTGCCCTAAATGTTCTTTGAAAATGACATTAAAGTGGTTTATTTCCCTGCTAGACTGGTAAAATGGAATAAATTAGTTTTTAAATTCATTTTGTTCAACTTTTCATAAAAATTAAGATTACAGTATGTTGTGATTATTATTCGTAATGAATCCTGCAATGTGGCTGACATGAAGCCTCAGTTTGATGTGTTTTGTCAAACCATGGAAGAACAAATCCAGACATTTTCTTGTCTTATGTTTTAATATGATTAATTTAAAAAATCTGATACTGTATAAAAACAATGCATTGCAGTCAGTGTTGCTGGTAATCTTTGACACATTTCAGGTGTTATTTTCTCAAAGAGTAAATTTCCACACATCTCTCGTCTGTCTCTTTTCATGTGAAACTGATTTGTTGTTGAGAAAAAGACAATTTAAACTATCTATAAAAAACAATTGGAAGCATTAAATATCTGAGACTCAGTCTTGTGGGTTCATTGACTCAATGACATAAACTTGATTGTTCAGTTGGAGACATTTTGATAAGTTCTGTATTTTTTTGAAAGTTTTGGAAGAAAATGTTTCAGAGTGAAGAGACATTTATCAAAGTACTGTTAGGATCCTGCCCTTCTTTCTTCTCCTTCCTCTTTTCTTCCTTCCCCCTCCTTTTCCTGTCATCTGTCTCTTTTGTATGTTTGTCTCTTCTCCTATATTTCTACCTCACTCATCCATGTCACCTCCCTACTTGTCTTGTACCTCTGGCTCCCTCTGTCTGCATCTGTTGGTCCTTGTCTTCCTGCCTGTCTTGCTCTCTCTACTCACCTGTCTGCACTCAGCTGATTACTGCTATGTGTGATCAGCAGTAATCAGCTCACCTTTCTACAAGCTGTCCTTGCCACTACAAACCTGCTTTGTCATTCAGTCCTCGCTGGATCATTGCTTCACTGCTCTTCAGAGACTTTGCCCACCCTTGGACTTCGTTTCCCCCTGCCTGCTGGATTTCCCCTTTTTAGGACTCTGCTCCTCTCCTCCTGGTTTCCCTGAGTTTGTTCCCTGCCTCTTTCGTCTAGTTTTCCCCTGGTCGTGAGTACCCTCCCTTAGCTAGTGATGGTGAAATCGAAGCTTCATGAAGCAATGAACCACTTTGACACATCTGCTTCAAGAATGACACATTGCTTCGAAGCATTTGACACAACCAGAAGAGTGACATCTGCTGGTCCTGTGTCAGAACTGCACCTAAGTGGAAAAAACTGAAAAAGCCTCAGGCCTGCTTGTCTCACACTGCTTTGTACTTGCAATAAATGTTTTAAAACGTTATATATGTATGTTTGTGTGCATATATGTGTAGTGTGTTTCTATGAATGAATGTGTGTTGTGTATGAGTGAATCTATGCGTATGTATCTGCAACACGGTCTCACGGGGATTCGTGAAACTGTTACGTAAATTTTTTGTTTCTTTTTCGTGCGCACCAACACGATTTCGTCATGTTTTTCGTGCCGCTCACCACGAAATGTTTTTCGTGTTGCTCACAACGAAACCCGCTGTGGTAATCACAGCTGAAAGTGGTTTATACCAGCGGATTCATGACGATCTAAGCTGTCCATCGGCGTATACTGCTTGTGTGATCGCGTTTGCGGCCGCCGGCCGCCGGACATTCTTGAAATTCCTATGCAAATTGGGGAAAAAAAAAAAAAAAAAAAAAAAAAGGTAAGTGTACCACCGGGTTATGGTTATGGTTAGGGTTATGGTTAGGGACGATGTCATGCAAAATATAGCGTTGGATTCGCCATGGTTTTACATTAAAAATATAATACACACATTCGTTTGAAATACGTTCTGGGTGGCACGAAAAGTCCGCCGTTTAAAATACATTGGTGCGCATTTCGTGGTGAGCGGCACGAAAAACATGACGAAATCGTGTTGGTGCGCACGAAACCGAAACTAAAACTTACGTGACAGTTTCACGAATCCTCGTGAGATCGGGCTGGTATCTGTGTGTTATTTAATGTATTTAATGCAACTAGATATATCTAAACTAAATTCTAACTAAATGTATACTCTCCCTAACTTCTCTCAAAATGACAAATGACAAATGCGCTAGCGTAATTTCCTCCTCTCAAAAACCCACAATTTGAGGAGTGAATCAGACCCCTTTGCCTTTTAAGACCTGGACAGATTGAAATGTGAAACCCCTTCAAAGTTCGCTCGAAGCACTGCGACACGCGATGTGACGTAACGAGGCCTCGTTCTCGATAGTCACGTGATTGTGGGCGTGCTGAAGCAGGGATCAAAACACCGTCTCGGAACACTTTGGCTTCAGAAGCTCGGCACTGTGTCGAGCAAACTGGCTCGAGCATAACATCACTACCCTTAGCTTAGTTCTGTTATTTCAGTTAATTTAGTGATCTTCTGTTGGAATTTATAGTATTGGTAGTCGTAGCTTGGTTTGTCTTATTTCCCCCAGTACAGCCCTCCCTTTATGTATTGTTTTAGTTTTCTGCTTTAATAAAGCCCTTTCCTGATCACACCAGTTTGCCTGTCTGTTGTATCTGCACCTGGGTTCTCCAACCCCCACCATAACAAGTACATGTTGAATGAAATGCTGAAGTCATGAGTCCAATGCTCAACTATTATTACCTGAACAAATCTGTGTTTTTATCTCAGCTGGAGGAGATTAATGACAGGACCCATGAATGAGGTCCACAGATATTCTAAATGGTTCATTCAATAACAGCTAATGCTGTTAACACCAGAGTGTATTTTGTCTGTAGGTCAACATGTAAAGAGGTCATCATTTTATTTGTGGACACCATGTATGAAACACACACTGGACATTATTTAGTTTTTCTACCTTTGGTGTCTCTCTTTTTTTTTTTAAGTTAGTAGTAATATTTGGAATTCATAATTTCATCAGTTTGAATAACATCCTGACAACTAACAACACAAACTATAATAATTATGTTTTATTATATAAAACAATAGTCCTCATGTACAAGGTTACAACATGTTGTAACATGTAACAAACAGACACATGCCTTGCTGTGCCAAGGAGAAGATTGTGCATCGGATCTATGACAACGAATCTGATGGCATTGTAGTAAGGCAAGCGGAAAAGTTCGAACCACCTTGCTCCATAAATGTGTTCAGTTCTTTTCTGTTCTGCTTTTGTTGTTGCTCGTCTTGACAATCCAGCGTAGTGTATGTGATCCTGTGATGTGCGTGCTTTCCATGATGACCGCTCAAATCCTGAGTAATCCATTTTTGCACCAAACTTTGTCTTGCTGAATGGCTTCAAACACTTGTGGCATCCTACAGGTGCAAAACACACAAAGTTAGAGTATTGAATAAAACAGACCACCTATCGCAGTAAGAGCAATGTAAACAGTTGCATGTTGACTTTAAGGATTCAACAATCAAAATAAAAGTTTAATAATTACATATTGAAAAATAAGTTAGAATATTTTTACTTTACCTCTGTATGCCCCATTTCCAACAAAGCCTCCACATTTTTGTGTTGCAGGGACATCCGATGACAGGCAAAGCAGAGCTGCTCTGTAAACTTGATATCCTGTGAAAGAGCCGTCTTCCAAAATTACACCATGCCAAAGTTGCTGGAGCTCATCAACCAAAGGGTCTAAGAAAACATTTATGTTTAGTGATGGCTCCTTTGGACCAGGTATTAGTCCAACAAGAATCATATTCTCTTCTTTAAAACGGTCCTCACCAGGTAGATTCAAAATAACCAAGTAGATGGCTCCAACTGAATAAGGTGCATTTTTGAAAGGTTGGAACCAGTCCACATTCAACATAAGGGCCAAATTATTTGGCTCTGCTAAAAAAGGCTTGCCATCCACATACTGGTAATCCTGCCATACTTTTCCATCAAATACATCTCCTAACACACCCTCAGGTATTTTACGCTTCCGCCATTCTTCACATTTCGCTTCATTTCCAGGTCTTTTTACAATTGCTTGAAGAGACTGTAGAACACTCTTGTAACAGTATGACCGTATTGGACAGACATATTCTTTACCAAGGGAAGATCTAGACTTTCTTAACAGATCAGAACCACATTTCTTCCTTAGTGCAGATCTCTTCTGTGGGTGGTTATGGAATGGTATGTAGCTGCAAGGCTTGCATGCCTTTGTAGCATCCCATCTTAGTTCATAAGTTTCAGTTGGTACGTATACGGTCATACATCTTGGGCAAACCACATATTGTAAGAAATCATCACGAAGGATGCCTGTCCATTTCCTCAGGGAGAATAAAGTCTTTGGGATGCTGCTTGCAAAGGCAGTCAGTGAATCAACGGCAAGAACATTTCCAAGTATCCACATGAACTGTCTGATGCACAAAAGAAGTGATGTGATGGCATTATCAGAAATCTTGAAGGTGATTTGCCATGACAAAACCATCATGGCAAGAACTTTCATCAACATGTCTTCTGGTTTTGTTGAAGACTGCGCACTTCCATGTCCCTCTCCCTCTTCCATGTTAAGAAAGACATCACTCTGCTCATCTGCAGGGATTTCGCCTTCTTCCTCCTCCTCAGTTACTGTGTCATCCTATACAAATGTAAAGAAGAAATCAATATCAAATCAAACAAATCAATAAATAATGATATTATGGTACAGTGCAAAATACAGTTCCAAACATTAAGAATAATCACAATTAATAAAGGGCACAGGGGGACAACTGAACCTTCTTTCTATTCAGTTCCTACTTTAGTTTGTATGGTATGTTTGTATGGTCAGTTCAGGAGGCCAGAATTACTACACAGATGTGTAAATGAATAGAAATTTAAAATAATTTCTAGATCTGGTTGTTTTGATCATAAAGTGAAATATTACATTGTTCAGTTCCAGATATCTGTGACTAAATGTTTTGCACCTTTTGCAGAGAAATGGTGATCTGTAAGTTGTAATGTGTAAATGATAAAATGAGACATAATATTATTTTTCTAAAGACATTTCAGATTGTTCATAATGCTTGGCAAAAAGATAATTAAATGTGATCATGTAATGTACTTTGTTGCACTAAAACAAAGGGGACAAGTAGGAGTTGTACTTATTTATAGGTTATTATGCTGGGCTTTTACTGGTCCTGTCCACTGGAGATCAAACTGACCTGTATGTAGCCCCTGAACTAAAATGAGTTTGAAACCCCTGCATTAAAACAACGGCCATAATCATGCACATGAATACGACCATTTGGAAGTCAAAAGCCAGCAGTATAAGCAGTTTCAATTTTAAACTTCATCACATGCAGAGGCTAAATGAAAGTTTTTTAAAGTGCTTCTTAAACAGCTTGTTTTTGAGGAATGAATCAAATCAACATATACTTTATTAATCACGATGGAAACTAAAGTAATGTGGTCCCTAACAATGATTTTTTTTTTTTTGTGCTAAAAATAACTCCAGGAACAGATAACACTGTATGTAACTGTAGCTGTCTTTCATGCTTACCACATAACAGGAGATGTTTGCTGTATCATCCTCCTCTGAATCTGATTCACTGGAGTCAAGGAAGAGATGAATGCTTTGGTCATCCTCAGTTTCGTCTGAAAAAATACATGCAAAGCCATGAGAGGACACATCAGCAAAAGATTATGTATTAAACATTTGTAACTGTGCAAGTGTAGTGTCTTATTCTCAAGTATACATTTATTAATATTTAGTATCAGTATACAGTATTACTTTTGAACACACTATTTAGCATGTAAGATAACATGAAATTGTGCAGCTAGCTCACCGTCATCTGATGGAGGGTAAGTTGGTGAAGGTATTTCATCCATTGCATCACTCTCTCCAACAACATGAATGCTCTGGCCATCTGCAGTTTCATCTAAAGGAAATCAGACAAAGCCATGCAGAAGATTATGACAATGGCCACAACAGTGAAAATCTAACATATTCTCAAATTGATAATGTTAATATAAATATGTATATATATATATATATATATATATATGTGTGTGTGTGTGTGTGTGTGTGTGTGTGTGTACTACATACCACACTATATTCATATATTCATACTCATTTCCTACTATAAAACATGTTTACTTGGTGTGTTACTCTGAAATACATGTCAGAAATGTACTATTTTCGGGTATACTTTTCATTAATTGGTGAAATAATGTGAAGTTCTGTAGCTCACCGTTGTCTGATGGATGATCATTCAGGAGATGCATTTCTTCAGCTCTTTTGGTATCATCACTGGACAAGACGCGGTCCTTTACAGTATCTGATCTGGCCCTTCTGAATTTTCTTTCCCAAACTCCGTTGATGAAATAGCGCTTTTTGTGCTCATAATATGAACTACAGCAGAGCTCATTGTCACAGTGTCCACAAAGGCGGCGAGGCTTTTTCTTCTTTTGCTCGGAGAAGCTCATCTTGCAGGCAGACATAAAATCTGTTCACCTGGAGAAGCCGGCTTGTTTATTTTCAGACATGCATCACTGACGTCCATATAGTCCAATCACATGCGAAGCCACGATCACATGGTGGCCTAGCGAAAACCGCGCGATAAACGGAAATAAATACAGACAAGCAAATCATTTGTTACTTGAGTTCTACAATGGCTTCACGGCATCTTCCATTCGACTCACCCCGAACTCCTGGACGTGACCGGCTTCCTCCACTCAGCCCCGCGACAGACACCGATAAACTATTGAGCGCACTCAGTGGACTGTCTCGTCAGATGGCACAGATGGAGCAGAAGCTGGAGAAGAAGCTGAACCAGCAACTCGCCATATCGGACGAGAGAGAACAAAGGTTACAGGAGAGGATAGACGCTCTAGAAGCAAAATTAAACAGCCTCTGTAGCGGCGACGGAATAAAGCGAAGAAGACGAGTCGCCACTCCCAAAATTGCGATAAGAATATATTCCATTTCTAAGATATGTTTTGTGAGTTTTAGCACAATGCTCTGAATTGGTAGTGCTAAGCTCATGCAGTCCTTCTCTTTGTTTTTGCGCTTTTAGGAAACGGTTCGTAGACTGCATAACGCTGAAGGGAACATCATGCGCTATGAACCGGAACAAGGGTGAGACTATTTATTGAAATTGTGTGTTACTTTGAAACTTGTCTTATAAATGACTTATAAAATACCCTACACTTGTTCTCCTGTGAGTAGTAATTGAAAATTGTGATCGATTTTCACAGACTGGGCTCGCCTCACAACGACGCAGTCACGACTTATTTAGTGAGAAGTCTGGCTGCAAGTCCAGATTTGGAGGATGTGGAGACAGACGTCCTTGTATGTAAGTATCCTGTTTAAAATTGTTCTAAACTTTTCGATTTCATCAACAGCAACAAAAGCTATCAATGGCTGAATGTAGCAGGAAATAATAACAATAATAATAACAAAGCTAATAACGGCTTCATTTTACTCTTTTCCAGCTGCTTGTAAAACCCATTACTCTGCGCAGGAATTTCCGCTATAGTCAACCCGACATGGCGGATCAGGCGGAGGCGATTAAGTCATCTGCCCGGAGTTGGCAGAGAAAAAAAGAGAGTAAGAGATATTACTTTGATTCATTTGATTACAGTTTCATTCATGGGAGTGTGTGTTTTATATAAAATGTGGTTAGAATAGTATTGCTGGTCTCTGATATTATTTTTCTGTTACATTAGTAAATGTTTTGATTTCTTGTACTGATTGTGTTCACAGCTGCTGGATGCCAGGAAGACGGTCCTTGCTCCAGACGAAGAGGAGTTCTGGAATGGCATCGCAGCAGACATGATGTCGGATGAGGAGGACGGCAGTGTAGATGGCGTGCATGGATGGATTGTGTGGCCTCCATCCTTCTGCAGCCAGGAGCTTTCCAACTTGTGTGCTGCCCTACAGGCCAGGCTGGAAGCTGATGGAAGGTACACAGCTCTTCATCACAGACGTTTTTACAATGGACAGCCGTCTGAAAGACTGAAGCCATTGAAATACGACAGGGCAGCAGCCAGGAAACATTTTATTCCAGAGCTGATGCCTGAGACCAGCCCGGAGTGACAGATCAACTATGTTTTAGTTTTTGTTTTGAAATGTTTTTTGTTTTTTTAAACTTTGCACTTTTTTATTTCATTTTTCCTTTTAATTTTTTTTGTATTTTTTTAAAAGAACAGCTTATTTTAATTTTGATTTGATTTTGTTCAATAAAGCGCTTGTTTTTCAACATGTCTCAAAATGTCATTTTTTAGCCCATTGGTTACCAACGGCAAGTATGCAGGTTAACTAAGTAGACACTTTATATGGCCCATATTTATTAATGCCTTATTAAAATATTAATAACAATAAGCATTATTATTATTGTTGTGTGTGTGGGGGGTGAGGAGGTGGGGGGGGATTCATGGCCCAGGGGTTGACCAATAGCAACAGATCTTTCAACCAATCATGACACAGTTTTTTTCTGTTGCCATGTCTTGTTTCATCCAATCAGTGACCCGAGTCACGCTAGACAGGAAGGCTGGATGCTAATTAGTTTTCACACCTCTGCCATGCCCCAGGTGCGAAGTCTCACTCCCCCCCTTGCTCCCAGGTGCGACGTCACTCCCCCCCTTTCCCCACCCCCCACCCCACAAATCCATTCCGTTTTAGGGCGTCCTCAGCCCGTTCTGAGTGGTTGTTCACACCCTGAGAACAGTCAAGAACTGTGGAGAACTAGGTAGGTTTTTCAGAATTCACAGGGTCGATAGTCTGGCTTTTCATGCAGAGCCAGTCGCTGTCAGCAGGATCGAGCGGGCCACATCAACGACACCTTACAGTAATCAGCTCCTCAGGATTTTCTATCTATATGCACGAATGGTTACCTTGGTGTCACTGCATGCTTGGCTAACTTTTCAGATGCTGTCCCCTGTGGCTTGACATGGTTGGCCTTGCCCCCCGGGTCTCTGCTGGGTCGCGCATGTGTCTTGGCCGTCTCCCGGTGCCTGCGGAGGGTGCTGTGCTGGGGTGTTGCCCGGGGGGCTTGGGGCGGCGCTTTCCCGGCATGGCCTGCTGCTCTTCCGCTAGCGGTTGCGGTTACGGTCTGGTGGACCTCTGGGTGCCCCGTGGTACCCTCTCCTCTCCCCCTCCTCCTCCTCCTTGCCCTCTTCCCCCTCGCCTCCCTCTTCCCGTCTTCTTCCACCTCCTTGTCCCTTCCCTCCTCCCTTCCCCTCGTCCTCCTGCTCTGCTGCCTTTCCTCCCCCTCCTTCTCCCGCCTTCTGCCCTCCCCTGCGGGGTAGAGCAGGAGGTGGGTGTGGGATGGGAGGTGGGTATGGGGATGGGGGGCGGGGGTGTGAGGGGGGTAGGGCGGGAAGGGGAAGAGAAATATTCCATCATCTCTGGCCTGGCTGTCTGGCTCTGGGGACCGGGCACAGTGCTGGGGGTGCTCTGGCCTAGCCCACTCCAATTCAGTGTTTGCCCTCCCGAGACCCTGGGTGGGCTCCAGAGACAGGGGGGCGAGTGATCCTCGTCCTGCCACACCCTTGCCCTGCCACACCATCTGGCCTCTGGGGTGCCGGAGCTGTTGTTGGGGAGGGGGGTGATAGGGGGGCACTGGACGGGCACGCACCTCCCTCCACCTGGCTGGGTGGGGCCCCGTTGGTCGCTCCTCTCAGCTCACTTCACTAGCCTCGCACAATGCACCTTGTAAATAGTCACCTAGGGCACACAACACATTCCTTGGGGGAGGAGAGATTTACTACTCTTGCTCCACTCTTTCCCTCCAATTTTGGGTGGTCGTGGGGGAGGTGGGGCTGTGGGCCGGTGGGGCGCTGCGTGGGTCTGCTGTGGCCCGTTCTGCTGCGCAGGCCTTGGGGCTTTGGTTGTGTCGGCGGGGGTCGCTCCGGGTTCCTGGGCTGGCTCTCTGCCTGGTGACCCCTGCGGGGGGGCAGTGTGCACCTCCTTGGGCTGGAGGAGACAGCTCCCCCCTTTGGTGGAGGTTTTCTTGCATGCCAGACCCACCACACCGGCATCTACCAAAACTCAATAGTTTGTCCCCCAGGTCGCTGAGTCAGTGGAGGTTGCTAGCTTCGTGTCTGTGGATCTCACTCTGCTTCGTCTATCCTTCCTGTGGTCTCCTGACAACTTTCTGATTGATCCTGTTGGGATTCTGTTGTATCTGGTGTTTGTGAAAAGTCTTGGATTTATAACTGGATTCAAGGTGTGAATTAAAGAGCACAAATAAATATAATGAACGTTCTCTCTCAGAACACTGTCTATGCCTCTTTTTTTGTCTGTCCTTTGTCTGTCCTGTGTTTGCTTTATGTCTCACTTGGGTGTGCACAGCCCTCAATGGCATAATGTAGGAAACAGCTTGAAATAAACATGATAGGTTAATTTGCCATGAGGGCAGGTGATGGTCACAGTCACAAAGAAGAAAAAAAATTGCATGCAGCTTAAGTAATGACACCATGGTTGGTTGGTGTCATCTCTGAGCAGATATGCAGACAAAAAAAAAAGAAGAAAGAAACACTACTGCTTCCTCTCCGAGACACTTCCATACCTCCACAGGTATATCATCAGGACCAATTGCCTTTTCACTCTTCAGTCACCTCTTCTATTCTTCATTCTCTCTCATTTTCCTCATTCATCAACTCTTCAAAGCACTCTTTCCATCTTCCCATCATACTATTGGCACCTGTCAACACACTTCCATCCTTATCCCTTATCACCCTAACCTGCTGCACGTCCTTCCCATCTCTGTATCTCTGCCTTTCCAACCTGTACAGATCAGTCTCTCCCTCCTTACTGTCCAACCTAGCATACAAGTCATCGTAAGCCCCTTGTTTGGCCTTTGCCACCTCTACTTTCACCTTACGCTGCATCTCCCTGTACTCCTGTCTACTCTCTTCAGTCCTCTCAGTGTCCCACTTCTTCTTAGCTAACCTCTTTCTCTGGATCCACTCCTGCACCTCCTCATTCCACCACCAAGTCTCCTTATCTTCTTTCCTTCCAGTTGACACACCAAGTACTCTCCGACCTGTCTCCCTGATCACATTTGGTGTAGTTGTCCAGTCATCTGGAAGCACCTCTCAGTCCTAGACTCTCTGTGTTCCTCTTCTCTCTCTTCCTACGAACACCCCTTCCTCCCCTCCTTCTTCGACCAACAGTAGTCCATTTTCCACCGTCACCCTGTAGGTCGACAGCACCGATGCCGGTCGTTGTTAACCCGGGCCTCGACCGATCCGGTATGGAAGTCATACATTTGATTCGCATGTTTGATTTGGCCGAAGTTTTATGTCGGATGCCCTTCCTGACACAACCCTCTGTATTTATCCGGGCTTGGGACTGGCACAATAAGACACTGGCTTGTGTCCCCTTGCGGCTACATTCTGAGTGATGCTTCCTCTATGGATCAGAAAGCTCGAGATGTCATGACAAGTATCAAACTGCTCCCAGCTGTTCCTCCTCATCTTCCACCAACTGAACAGAGTAGATGCAGAGGTTTGCTGCAGCCCTCTTTGTAAAATTCTAAGAGTTTTGATATTGAACCAATAAAACGTAGGAGGTTGTGGAGGAGGGGGAGATTTACTGCTGGTGTAGCAGTGATGTGGTGAACATGGAGCAGACACAATGAGTGAATGCTGTCTCATTTATAAAACACGTTAAGTGGGTGGACTGGACCTAAGCAATAAAGGACAGAAAGGTCCTTGTGATGCCCTGACTGTATCTGTCTGAATGTAAAACTCCAATTATGCAACATTCTGCAGACACAACATTCATAATCTACATCTTCTCCTTTCTACCAGCTCTCTATTCTTTTATTTCTGTCTTTTCGATTTTCTGATTCACTCAGTTTGTGTAAATGTTGAAGATCTGTTTTAAAAATTACTTAATATTCTGCCCCCTGCAGCAATACATCAAACCAAACAACAACTTCCTGAATGTTCTACATTTAGTTTGTTTAGACAACAAAGAAACAGTCTCATCGTTATCAGTGGTGCTGATTGCACTTTTATTATTTCATATTGCGATCAGTTACCTGGCAACAGGATCGAAGGTTAGACGTTTACAAAGACACTAAAAGTAAAACTAAACTACTGATAAAAATGTCCCTAATAAGCTGTTTAATATTTACCCAGATAGCAAACTATGGGTGAATCAATGTTGAATCTATGTTGAGACCTAACGTTGAAATTATACAGAAAGCGCAAGGTTGATAAAATGTTGAGTCAACATTTGCTTACATAGATTACATGTTTGCAAACATAGATTCAACATTAATTAAACATTGACCTGTCAAACATTTTAATTAAACCAAAATACAATGTAGATTCAATGGTATCTTTTAAACACAAACTTCAATGTTGACAAAATGTTGTTGAATCAACGTTGATCCAACCATCAGTCTTCAACCGTAACCACAATTCAACCTTCTTAACCCTAATTCAACATTGATTTAACATCTTTTGCTATCTGGGTAAAGTGTGATTTATGGTTGAAAAGCAAACGTTGACTCAACATTTTATCAACCTTGCGCTTTCTGTATAATTTCGACGTTAGGTCTCAACATAGATTCAACATTGATTCACCCATAGTTTGCTATCTGGGTAACTTATCAAGTACGTACACAATCATTTGTAAATCACTAATTCAGTCTTTGCAATTTCCACTCTGATTAGTATCAAGGACTGCAGATTTTGATTTTTATGTGACTTTAATTATGACTTTGTTTTCCACTTAAATTAATAAAAGCAACCCAAAAGAATCTGTGACGAAACATAAAATGAAACACTTGAAGGTTTGTGAGGTCAACATCATTTACAATCCAGATTTCTGATTAGAGCCATAATAATGTCAATGATTTACAGACTTTTCTGCAGTCAGTTGAAATGAGCGAGACACCGAACAACAGGTACGTCTATTTCTTTTATTTTTTCTATTTTTAATTGTCCATCTAACTCCTATTTTGAAAACATCTGCTTCATGGGTCAGAAGATCACCTTGTCTTAATTTAGACAAGTGAAGAAACTATTAAATTCATTTTAAAGTCTCAGTAGAAAAGCAATCTCCATAGATTGGATGTTAGAAACAGTTGAGGGGTAATTACTGTCAAAGCTTTACATTTTTTTTGTATTTGTGAACATCAGTCTGCTAGTTTTAAACTAACATGACGCATATTAAGAACCTTTAATGTGTTATTTGATTGCAGACGTGGACTTTGCATGACAGAAAGTGTTCTTTTGTTAGCTAAAACATCAAACAACACTGTCAGCTTCATAATTTTTAAAATCCACTGAAGAACAGCATTTGCCCCCACAAAAGTAAAACCATAATCTAACCTAATTTTCATCTATGCTGGAAAAAGTTAAAATAAAACACTATTTTTACTGCACATGTGTTTGGATAGCTGCAGAACACTCTATAAGTGAAATATACACTGCTCAAAAAAAATTAAAGGAACACTTTGAAAATACATCATATTTCAATGTGGGGGAAAAAACAAACTGGATTTTAGCATTGATATGGACTGGATAATGTGTTAGGAATGAAAAGATGCCACATTGTTTGATGGGAATAAAAATTATCAACCCCCAGGAGGGCTAAATTCAAGACACCCCAAAATCAAAGTGAAAAACTGATGTGGCAGACTAGTCCATCTTGCTGTAATTCCTTGGCAGCAACTCAAAATGGTATTCAGTAGTTTGTATGGCCTCCATGTCCTTGTATGCATGACTGACGATGCTGGAACAAGCTCTGAATGAGATGATGGATGGTGTCCTGGGGTATCTCCTACCAGAGCTGGACCAGGCCATCGCTGAGCTCCTGGACAGTCTGAGGAGCAACCTGATGGTGTCGGATGGAACAAAACATAATGTTCCAAAGGTGTTCTATTGGATTCAGGTCAGGTGAGCATGGGGGCCAGCTAATGGTATCAGTTCCTTCATCCTCCAGGAACTGCATGACTTCTCTTACCACATAAGACTGGGTATTGTCGTGCACCAGAAGGAATCCAGGACCACTGCACCAATGTAGGGTCTGACAATGGGTCAAAGGATTTCATCCTGATACCTAAAGGCAGTCAGAATGCCATTGTCCAGCCTGTAGAGGTCTGTGCGTCCCTCCATGGATATGCCTCCCCACACCATCACTGACCCACCACCAAACCGGTCATGCTGAACAATGTTACAGGCAGCATAACGTTCTCCACGGCTTCTCCAGACCCTTTCATGTCTGTCACATGCGCTCAGGGTGAACCTGCTCTCATCTGTGAAAAGCACAGGGCACCAGTGGGGGACTTGCAAATTCCTGTGTTCTATGGCAAATCCCAGCCGAGCTCCACGGTGCCGGTCAGCGAGCACAGGGCCCACTAGAGGACGGCGGGCCCTCAGACTACCCTCATTACATCTCTTTGATTGTTTGATCAGAGACATTCACACCAGTGGTCTGCTGGAGGTCATTTTGTAGAGCTATTGCAGTGCTCATCCTGTTCCTCCTTGCACAAAGGAGCAGATACCTGTCCTGCTGATCGGTTGAGGACCTTCTACGGTCCTGTCCAGCTCTCCCAGACTAACTGCCTGTCTCCTGGAATCTCCTCCATGCGCTTGAGACTGTGCTGGGAGACACAGCAAACCTTCTGGCTATGGCACGCATTGATGTTTCATCCTGGAGGAGTTGGACTGTCTGTGGAACCTCTGTAGGGTCCAGGTATCGCCTCATGCTACCAGTAGTGACAGTGACTCTAGCCAAATGCAAAACTAGTGAAAAACAGTCAGACAATATTAGGAAGGAAAAAAATGTCAGTGGCCTTCACCTGTAAACTCATTCCTGTTTTGCGGGTTGTCTCATTGTTACCCCTCTAGTGCATCTGTTGTTAATTTCATGAACACCAAAGCAGCTGAAACTGACTAAAAACCACCTCTGTTACTTACTTGACCAGATCAGTATTCCACATGTTTGACTAATTGATGCAATACTTAGATTAAAAAGTGTTCCTTTAATTTTATTGAGCAGTGTATATTTACAAAGGGGAAGTAGTTGACAGAACAGATAAGGAACATATTCTGTATTTTCATCTTGAAGTTTGATCAGGAGTTAGTTTATTTTTGACTGGACCACTGATCTCACCTAAGCATCAGTTCACAACATTTTTTTTGTAAAGGTTTCTATTGTATTCATGGTTTCTGTTTATTCTTAGAGCTGCAGCATGTTTCATCAGAGGACTGGATCGTTTCTTCAATCTGCCATCACTGCTCTGCTCTTCTGTCTTTTCTTCACACACTGTTGCAGAGGTAACTTCCACACAAGTACAGTTGTTTTAAAATCACTTTACACTTCTGCTAAAAACAAATAGGATACGAATAATTTTAAGAGTGACAGAATGAGAAGTCACTCGTCAGCTTTGTCTCCCAAAAACTACAATTTTATACAACTAAATTGCATTTTAGCTATAGACACCAAGCCCATTTTTATTACAGGCTGCACTCATGTTTATTTCTGATATAAAGTTTGATATTTTAACATTGGAATCTGTGGGGATTGATTCACTTCTGGACCCAGCCTCATTGGACATTTAAGAAACTGCACGTCACTGTTGCTTTTATTTTTCAATCTCGGAAATTTGTTGCTTGGATTTAGCACATTGACAAATATGAGCATACACTGATCAGCCATAACATTTTGATCACTGACAGCTGAAGTGAATAACACTGATTATCTCTTCATCATGGAGCCTGTTAGTGGGTTGAATATATTAGGCAGAAAGTGAACATTTTGTCCTCAAAGTTGATGGGTCAGAGCATCTCCAGAACTGCAGCTCTTGTGTGGTGTTCCTGGTCTGCAGTGGTCAGGATCTATCAAAAGTGGTCCAAGGAAGGAACAGTGGTGAACCAGCGACAGGGTCATGGGCAGGCAAGGATCATTAATGCATGTGGGGAGGAAAGCTGATTTGTGTGGTCCGACCCAACAGTTAAACTGCTGAAGATGTTGATGTTCATTCTGAAAAAAAGGTGTCACAAGACACAATGCATCTCAGTTTGCTGCATATGGAGCTGTATCGATGCAGACCAGTCAGGGTGTCCATGCTGACCCTTGTGCACCACAGAAAGACCAACAATGGTCACGAGAGCATCAGAACTGGACCATGGAGCAACAGAAGAAGGTAGCCTGGTCTGATGAATCAAATTTTATTTTACATCACGTGAATGTAAAGAAACACATGGCACTAGGATGCACTAAGGGAAGAAGGCCAGCCGGCAGAGGCAGCGTGATGCTTTGGACAATATTCTGCTGGAAAACCTTGGGTCCTGCCATCCATGTGGATGTTAGTTTGACACATACCACCTATCTAAGCATTGTTGCAGACCATGTACACCCTTTAATAGCAACGATATTCCCTGATGGTTATGTTCTCTTTCAGCAGGATAATGCACAGTGCCACAAAGTAAAAATGGTTCAGGAACGGTTTGAGGAGCGCAAAAACCAGTTTGAGGTGTTGACTTGGCCTCCCCAGATCTCAGTCCGATCCAGGATCTGTGGGATGTGCTAGACAAACAAGTCTGATCCATGGAGGCCAAACCTCACAACTTCCAGGACTTAAAGGATCTGCTGCTAACACCTTGGTGTCAGATACCACAGAACACCTTCAGGGGTCTAGTGGAGTCCAGATACCACAGAACACCTTCAGGGGTCTAGTGGAGTCCAGATACCACAGAAGACCTTCAGGGGTCTAGTGGAGTCCAGATACCACAGAAGACCTTCAGGGGTCTGGTGGAGTCCAGATACCACAGAACACCTTCAGGGGTCTAGTGGAGTCCAGATACCACAGAACACCTTCAGGGGTCTAGTGGAGTCCAGATACCACAGAACACCTTCAGGGGTCTAGTGGAGTCCAGACCTCGACGGGTCAGCAAAAGGGAGACCAAAACCATATTAGGCAGGTGGTCAGAATGTCATGCCTGATCAGTGTATATGGCATTTGAGTTTGATTCCTTCAGCTTGCTCCTCAGAAACTAATACAAATCCTTTCATTCCAGGTCAGTCTCAGGTAATCGGTCCATCTCAGCCAATAGTGGCAACACTTGGAGATGACATCATTTTGCCATGTTATCTGGAACCTGCATACGATGCTACGACCGTGACGGTGGAGTGGGCCAGACCTGACCTCAACCCCAGATTCATCTATGTGTCACGTAGCGGTCATGACCTTGAAAAAATGAAAAATCCTGCTTACAAAGGGAGAACATCAATGTTCACTGATGAACTGAAGCATGGAAACATTTCACTGAAGATCTCCAAAGTGAAACCGGCTGATGCAGGGAGATACAGATGCTTTACTATTGAGATACATAAAGACACTTTTATCGATCTTGTTGTAGGTAAGTAGATCGAGTAGTTGGTGTATGTGTGAATACTTCTCACATCATTTTCAAGTTCTGATATCAAGTCATGCATGTTTGGACAAGAAACATTTTCTCAGTTGATTAAGATACGCATAACTGGAGAAGTTTTACACAATAAAAATTATGACTACAAAGACATGTTATGTGACTCATGTCACGCTTTCTTTACCACTTTATAGCTTCATCAGATACCAGCAATTCTGCCAGTTAAAGTGCACACTTATTTTTATTTTATACAATTGCTGACTAACTCACAAGCATTTTCTGTGTTCTACAGACTCTTTTAAAATGTCTTTTTAGGGAGATGTTCCAATTTTTGATCCGCAGTTAAGAATTCATTGATTGGTGTATTTATTTGGGAGGATTCACATTGACAAACATTGCTCTGAAGGCACTAGAGTCAAGCAAATGTCTTTTTGTATTATTGGTCCCTGGAAAGAACTACAACTTTTCACTTGTATATATGATTTGGGAAAACTAAGAAAAGGTGATGGACCAAGCAGAGCTCTTCCTGTAGCTCCATACACAATACAGCACCCTCCATAATTATTGGCACTCCTGGTTAAGATGTGTTCTTTAGCTTCTAATAAATTCAGTGTTTTTTTCTAAATAATATAGGACCACAATGAAAAAAGAGGAAAATTCAACCATTAATTAAAGTGCATTTATTCCGTGGGGAAAAAAAATCACACAGTCAAAAATAATTATTTTACATTAAATCATGTGTGCCACCATTATTAGCACCCCTGATGTTAATACACTCAACAAAAATATAAACGCAACACTTTTGTTTTTGCTCCCATTTTTTATGAGATAAAGTCAAAAATCTAAAACTTTTCCACATACACAATATCACCATTTCTCTCAAATATTGTTCACAAATCTGTCTAAATCTGTGATAGTGAGCACTTCTCCTTTGCTGAGGTAATCCATCCCACCTCACAGGTGTTCCATATCAAGATGCTGATTAGACACCATGATTAGTGTATAAAAGGCCAATCTGAAAGGTAAAGTTTTGTTTTATTGGGGGGGGGACTGGTACACGCTGTCGTATACGCCGATCCAGAGCATCCCAAACATGCTCAATGGGTGACATGTCCGGTGAGTATGCTGGCCATGCAAGAACTGGGACGTTTTCAGCTTCCAACAATTGTCTACAGATCCTTGCAACATGGGACCGTGCATTATCCTGCTGCAGCATGAGGTGATGTTCTTTGATGTATGGCACAACAATGGGCCTCAGGATCTCGTCACGGTATCTCTGTGCATTCAAAATGCCATCAATAAAATGCACCTGTGTTCTTCGTCCATAACAGACGCCTGCCCATACCATAACCCCACCGCCACCATGGGCCACTCCATCCACAACACTGACATCAGAAAACCGCTCACCCACACAACGCCACACACGCTGTCTGCCATCTGCCCTGAACAGTGTAAACAGGGATTCATCCATGAAGAGAACACCTCTCCAACGTGCCAGACGCCATCGAATGTGAGCATTGCATGCAGATGAGCTTCCCTGAGACGGTTTCTGACAGTTTGTGCAGAAATTCTTTGGTTATCCAAACCCATTGTTTCAGCAGCTGTCCGAGTGGCTGGTCTCAGACCATGTTGGAGGTGAACATGCTGGATGTGGAGGTCCTGGGCTGCTGTGGTTACACGTGGTCTGTGGTTGTGAGGCTGGTTGGATGTACTGCCAAATTCTCTGAAACGCCTTCAGAGACGGCTCATGGCAGAGAAATGAACATTCAATACACCAGCAACAGCTCTGGTTGACATTCCTGCTGTCAGCATGACAATTGCACGCTCCCTCAAATTCACCACATCTGTGGCATTGTGCTGTGTGATAAAACTGCACCTTTCAGAGTGGCCTTTTATTGTGGGCAGTCTAAGGCACACCTGTGCGCTAATCATGGTGTCTAATCAGCATCTTGATATGGCACACCTGTGAGGTGGGATGGATTATCTCAGCAAAGGAGAAGTGTTCACTTTCACAGATTTAGACAGATTTGTGAACAATATTTGAGAGAAACTGTGATATTGTGTATGTGGAAAAAGTTTTAGATCTTTGAGTTTATCTCATAAAGTATGGGAGCAAAAACAAAAGTGTTGCGTTTATATTTTTGTTGAGCGTACTTTGTGTAACCCCCTTTTGTCATCAAAACAGCACCTAATCTTCTCCTATAATACATTTTCAACAATTTTCAGAGTAAGAGTATGCCTCTGCAATAAAAATGTGATTTATTTTAAGGTTTTCAACACATTTTAACCAGGGGTGCCAAAGTTATGGAGGGCACTGTATAAGGTTTGTTCACACAATGTATTTGAATTTCCAAATTTACACATAGCAACCAACAACTTGGTGCCAGTGTAAGAACATGTGGTCTATACTTGGGCATTCTAGACCTTTGTGCATGTTTCTACCACATCAGTAGAACCAGAAAAGCATTTATTGGGTAAATATTTAAGTATCGACTCCAGGGAAGCTGCCCTGAAAAGATACTGGTTGAATCTTGTCACTTAAAGGTTCAACCTCTTGTCTCTGACATCCCCATCAACACTGTAAAATTCATCCTATAGGCCAACATAACAAACCTCTACTGTTCTATTTACTACACAGAACTGGAGCTAAGTTCACTAGCTATGATTTGTTTTGTTGCACTTGGAGTTAATGTTGTGGTCGAAGCTGTTGGATCCTACATTGCAATGGAAACATAAAAACTGAAAAAACTGATGAAAGAATTGTTTCTAAAAAAGATTTGAATCACATCACCAAGTTCCTGCAGTTGAAAGCTGCTTGATAAGATACTTGAAGAACACACACAAAAAATTCAATTGTTTAGAAACCAACATCATCTAATGGTAAAAGTGCAAACTAAAGACACTGATTATTTTTAAGATGCTGCATTCTTTAGCACGTTATGATGAACTCTGCATCATTCATTTAGTGACTGACTCCTGTTTTAAATGTGCTTCTTGTTCAGTTTCAGGTGCTGTTCCTCAACCTGTCACCACTTTAGCAGGGCTTGATGGAAAGGGAGGAGTGGAGTTACAGTGTGAGTCTGCAGGCTGGTATCCAGAGCCTGAGGTGTTGTGGCTGGACGGTGATGGAAACCTCCTCTCTGCTGGACCTACAGAGACAGTCAGAGGTCCTGATGACCTCTATACTGTCAGCAGCAGAGTGACTGTGGAGAAGAAACACAGCAACAAGTTCACCTGCAGAGTCCAGCAGAACAACATCAACCAGAGCAGAGAGACAGAGATCCATGTTCCAGGTAGTTTGTATTCAACTTGACAAAATCCACAGTTCAGCTGATATCAAATGCCAACATATTCCATGTTTTATCGTTTCAGATGATTTCTTTAAGGTCCAGTGCAGTAACACCTCCACTATAGCTGGTTTGGCTGTTTGTTTGGTTGTTTCTATCATCCTGTTAATTCTAGCAGTTGTTCTTTTTGTTCGCACACAAAGACAAAAAAGTAAGTCACATTAATATAAAACTCCTGAACATTACCAAGTACTGAGGTTTTAATGTAAACCCTGACATGAGAGGTTTCATTTTAATATATACAACTGTCTGGATTACTGTCATTTCTATGTTTAAATACTGATGATTTTATTTTTCTCAAAGGGAAAAAGAAGACTTTGGTAAATGAAAAGCAAGAAGAACTTGAACTAGTAAGTACAGAAACAGAAGTTTGACTGCTGGTAGATGAAGAAAGACACCAAGATCAGGAGATGACAGAAAGTAAAGTCAAGTTTGATGTAAACAAACAATTATGGAATAAAGGAAGAAGGTTTGTGTCTCTAAAGCAGATCAGACGTCAGTATTCAAGCTCTGACAGGAAGACAAGTAAAGAATCTGGACAGTGGAGAAGAAAAACCAGATGTAGTTTATCAATGAACAGAGGAAGTGGTTCAATACAGAAACAGAGAAGAAGAACAGCTTTAGCAAACTTCAGTACAGATAAAAGAAAGTTTGTATTAAAAGGAAACTCACAAGTTTGTATTTCATATCAGCATATCTGTTGTAACCAAAGAGTGTGAACCTGAACAGACGGTCAGTAACTAAAGAGCAGGAGTCAAAGAAGCAGTAAAAAGAAGTTAATGGTTGTATGTAAAGAAACAGCAGCTTCTGGATGAAAAACACAAGATGGAGACTGAACTGTAGATTCTGGAGGAAAAGATGGAAACTAAAAAGGTTATGTCATTATCTCAGATCTCTGCAATATTGATGAAGATTCAATAATTCTGACTTTACCTGCAGAAACAGAAAAAATTAATTGCATTCGATGGGGGCTGGTATTAATTTTAGATCCTCCCTGGAAGCAGAGTTATTAATAAATGAAAATATTCTAACAGTTACAGTTTACAGCAGAAGTAAGAACAAAACTGTGTTTTGACATAAATGTCATATTATTCACAACTGAATAACTGCACAGTAACTGCATCACTTCTAAGATGAACAATCGGGTGTTTTGTGTTCTGTAACATTAAAAACTATCAGTCTGACACCTTAAAATCAGAACATGTGTTTCTTTAACTGCAGCTGAACAGAAATCATTCAGAAACCAATAATTAGCTCCAGCAGGAGAAACAAAAAATGAGACTCTGAACAGTCGTCTGGAAGAGGTAAAACTCGTCATTCGTTCAAATCAAATATTTCACTGAACTCTGTCTCACTGTGATGGAAAATATAGTGGATAGAATTAATGAAATTAACTTTGAACAGAAACAGTGATCAGTGGTCAGTAAAAGGAAGTAAAGTTTGGAAACATTGTGGTGTCACTTCCACTGCAGAAACATCCACATCCATCATTCTGAAAGCAACAATTATCTTCCTATACCACTAAACTACATTCTCTTTTTTCACACAAATCTATTTTCTCTCTGGAATTCTCAGACTGTGACGTTGTAGGAAAAGTTTAGAGTTTGAAAGAGCCACAAAGTTTCCTGAAGAAGACATAAAACAGAAACAGGACTTTCATCCAGGAGACCAGGATTCATGTTCCATGTGGAACCTTTATTCTGACACTTTGGTTTCACTTTCATTCACTGCTTGGTTACATTTCTGCAACCAGAACTCTGCAGTTAGAAAAACACCATGATTTGGGTTCAAATATGAACCTTTCAGAACATGTTTGAAGACTTTCCTCCATTTTCTCTGTTACCAGGTTGACAAGAAATAAAAGAAAAGATGTTGATTAGAAACATATTAGTGATAATCAAACATGTAGTTTAGTTAAATATGAACATGATTGTTGAGAGACAGAGTTACCTGAATAAAAATAAGGTGATAAAGTGAATGTTCCAAGCAGCTGGTTCAGAGGAGAACTTACTCACCATCTAAAGCTACAGAAACAGAGATTTAAGCAGAACTCAGCCATGTTACATGAACATGCTTTTAATGAGTCTCCAACCAATCAGAAGTCACACATTAATGTCATGGACAGATGTGTTCAGATAAATTTACTGTTTTATCTCTCTCTTGTTTGCAGTTGATGGTTACCAAGAAAACTTTGTTGGATGAGAAGCTGAAGTGGACGGAGACTGAAGGAAAACTGAAGACAGTGATCCAGAAAATGAACAAAGAGGTTCATGTTTTCTCTCAAATCCTTTATCTGCTCTCATCTCTCTTCTCTTTTCATATAATACTGGTCTGTTGTTGAGACCAAAACAACTTCAAATATCCAGAAGAACAAGACAACAAACAGCTGTTTTTAGATTCAGCTCCAGTTCCATTGTGATCTCTAATTCTGATTTTATTTTCATGTTTGATGAAAAAAAGCTGGTTACAGAGTTCAGGTTTCATCTTTGAAGATAAATCAGATAATTTTCAGCTCCAGTCACAAAATGTGTTTCCTTACTTTCAGCTGGATGAAGGAGACTCTCAGCGTTGGCAGCAGAGACATGAAAACACAACTGTTGGGAATCAACTGGAAGAGGTGAATGTCACCATCAAAACCTTTTTCAATCACATGACTGATATGTCTACTGAACTCACTGTGATGTAAAGTTCTAGAAGGAAAGTTAACTAGTTCACTGTTTATCAGATTAATGAAACTTTGAAATGCTAAATTCATGTAACCTATAAACAGTGAAACTGACTGGTGTCTATGAACTGAGTTACATTTGAGCATAAATCTAAATGATCTTGAACACAGAATAAACTTCAACAGTCCAGTTTTGTTCACTGTTACTTTCTGCTATAAACCACTAAAGAAACATCAACATCCGTCAGTCTGAAAGTCAAATAATGTGACAAACACACAGAAGAAGTCACCATCTAAAGCTACAGAAACAGAGATTTAAGCAGAACTCAGCTATGTTACATGAACATGCTTTTAATGAGTCTCCAACCAATCAGAAGAAGGAATCTTTCCATAAATCATGTCATGTGTATCTGTGCTTCAATACATAAACTGTCTTTTTATTCTGTCTCCAGTTAGAGAAGAAGCTCAAGGAAAAGAAGAAGAAGTGGATGGAGACTGAGAGAGAGGTGAGGACAGAACACACTAAGGTTTATCTGCTGTCATCTCTCTTCTGTCTCTTTTCATATAAAACTGATTTGTTGTTGTAAACAAGACATTTTCAAATATCCATAAAACTTATTAGAAACATGAAATAATTGAGACTAAACTCAGGTTCCACAGCAGCAAAATTTAATCTGATAACATTTCCTTCTGTGTTCATGTGTTACTGACCAGTCGATATTATATTATATTATATTATATTATATTATATTATATTATATTATATTATACCAGACTTATTATAAGACTATTAGACATTGAACTTGAAAAAAAAAAGTTGAATTACCATAATTACTTTTAAGTTACATGTTTTAGTGAAAAATTCAGTTACAATAAAATCTGTTGGGTTTATTGACTCAGTGACATAAAATTGATTGTAAAGTATTTGTTTATTGTTGGTGATTTAATTTTATTATTTTAAGTAAGTGATTTGATTTGAGTTTTTTTTTCAAAGAAATGCTTATTGTTATACAAGATCCCTTTGAAGAATTTGAAAAGAATCAAAAAAAATTGTTGGTACCCCTCAGTTAAAGAAGGAAAAACCCACAATTCTCACTGAAATCACTTGAAACTCACAAAAGTAACAATAAATAAAAATTTATTGAAAATTAAATAATCAAAATCAGCCATCACTTTTGAATTGTTGATTAACATAATTATTTAAAAAAACAAACTAATGAAATAGGGCTGGACAAAAATGATGGTACCCATAACTTAATATTTTGTTGCACAACCTTTTGAGGCAATCACTGCAATTAAACGATTTCTGTATTTGTCAATGAGCGTTCTGCAGCTGTCAACAGGTATTTTGGCCCACTCCTCATGAGCAAACAGCTCCAGTTGTCTCAGGTTTGATGGGTGTCTTCTCCAAATGGCATGTTTCAGCTCCTTCCACATATGTTCAATGGGATTCAGATCTGGGCCCATAGAAGGCCACTTTAGAATAGTCCAACGCTTTTCTCTCAGCCATTCTTGGGTGTTTTTGGCTGTGTGTTTTGGATCGTTGTCCTGTTGGAAGACCCATGACCTGCGACTGAGACCAAGCTTTCTGACACTAGGCAGCACATTTCTCTCCAGAATGCCTTGATAGTCTTCAGATTTCATCGTACCTTGCACACTTTCAAGACACCCTGTGCCAGATGCAGCAAAGCAGCCCCAAAACATTACTGAGCCTCCTCCATGTTTCACCGTAGGGACAGTGTTCTTTTCTTCGTATGCTTGGTTTTTGAGTCTATGAACATAGAGTTGATGTGCCTTACCAAAAAGCTCCAGTTTGGTCTCATCTGTCCAAAGGACATTCTCCCACAAGCTTTGTGGCTTGTCAACATGCATTTTTGCAAATTCCAGTCTGGCTTTTTTATGAGTTTTTTTCAGCAGTGGTGTCCTCCTTGGTCGTCTCCCATGAAGTCCACTTTGGCTCAAACAACGAGGAATGGTGCGATCTGACACTGATGTACCTTGGCCTTGGAGTTCACCTTTAATTTCTTTGGAGGTTGCTCTGGGCTCTTTGGATACAATTCCAACGATCCGTCTCTTCAATTTGTCATCAATTTTCCTCTTGCGGCCACGTCCAGGGAGGTTGGCTACTGTCCCGTGGGTCTTGAACTTCTGAATAATATGAGCCACTGTTGTCACAGGAACTTCAAGCTGTTTAGAGATGGTCTTATAGCCTTTACCTTTAAGATGTTTGTCTATCATTTTTTTCAGATGTCCTGGGACAATTCTCTCCTTCGCTTTCTGTTGTCCATGTTCAGTGTGGTACACACCTTTTCACCAAACAGCAGGGTGACTACTTGTCTCCCTTTAAATAGGCAGACTGACTGATTATGAGTTTGGAAACACCTGTGATGTCAATTAAATGACACACCTGAGTTAATCATGTCACTCTGGTCAAATAGTTTTCAATCTTTTATAGAGGTACCATCATTTTTGTCCAGGCCTGTTTCATTAGTTTGTTTTTAAAAATAATTATGTTAATCAACAATTCAAAAGTGATGGCTGTTTTTGATTATTTAATTTTCAATAAATTTTTATTTATTGTTACTTTTGTGAGTTTCAAGTGATTTCAGTGAGAATTGTGGGTTTTTCCTTCTTTAACTGAGGGGTACCAACAATTTTGTCCACGTGTGTATAAAAAAACAATTGGAATTATTAAATTTCTGAGACTCGGTCCTGTGGTTTTATTGACTCAGTGACATAAACGTGATTGTTCAATTTAAGAAATTTTAATCAACTCTTTATTTTGCTGATGGAAGTTTTGGGAGAAAATGTTTCAGAGTAAAGAGACATTTGTCAAAGTACATGTTGAATGAAAAGTTGAAGTCATGAAGTCATGCTGAATTATTATTACCAGAGCAAATATGTGTGTTTGTGTGTTTGTGTGTGTGTGTGTTTTTTTTTTTTAAATCTCAGCTGGAGATCAGTCGAACCAGCTCAGCCAGTGGGACATCAACAACACCACCCATAACTATAGAAGAGGTCAATGAAAGGGATCGCTACATCCGTCTCAAGAACAGTTCCAATAAGGTAATGTTTTTCTTTTACATATCGATGAACCTTCTGAATACTGTGTAAACATGTAAAGGATAAGGATAAACATTATTGATCCCACAGTGGGGAAAGTTCACCGTTACAGCAGCTCCAGAGAAAAAGTATAAAGGCAGTACAAATAAATAAACAAATAAATAGAAGACAGTGCAGAAATTGCAGGTAACATTACATACAGATGATTTTTTTTAAATACCATGTAAAAGACACAGGAGGATGAGGTATCAGTTATTGCACATAAGTAGGTGGATGTGTGTGTAAATTGGGGGAGAAAAAAGTGCAGCAGTAAACAATATACAGTGACATTTATAGTATATATTATATATATAAATAAGTTTTCTATCAATATGATGATCAAATATATCCACAGATATTCTAAATGGTTCATTAAATAACAGCTTATGCTGTTAACATCAGAGTGTATTTTGTCTGTAGGTCAACATGTAAAGAGGTCATCATTTTATTTGTGGACACCATGTATGAAACACACACTGGAGATGATTTAGTTTTTCTACCTTTGGTGTCTAATTTTCCTCCTGCAGGAGATAAATCTGGGAGACTGGAAGTTAGAACTACAGATTAACAACAGGGAACCAAACACATTGACATTTGGGCCATTCAAATTTCAGGCTGGAAGGATTCTCTGTGTGAGTCTGAACTTTTCACTTTATGTTGTATATTAATTTTTTAACTTTATTTCTCATTTTTATTCTGTTTGTAAGTTAGTGACTATTGCATTTCCTACATTTACAGATACGGCGTCCATACAGGTCCAGTAAACATCCTCATGATGTTGATGTGGAGTGTCCAGAACTAGAGAACTGGTGGCCTCAAGACAAACTGCAGATGAACCTCATCAGCGACAATGGAGAGACCTTCAGACTGCTGTGATGTGAACAAACATGTGAAACATCATTTTTTTTCTCACATTAATCAAAGTGACTCTTTGTTTCTTTTTAATAAATGTCAAACAGTTTTTTTTGCGTTTTAGATTTTTATTTTCAAAACCCTGTTTTCAAATGTCCATTTTATATTTTTATCTAATTAAAACTATGTTCAGTTCTGTGGAAAACTCATTAAATTTGTTGTTTTATCAAAGTTGTAATGAACAGAAGATACAAGAAAAGACCAGAAATATGTACAACATTAAAACAATCAGAACAAAATGTTTTCTACAGGTTAAAGTCAGTTTTTAGTTTAACCTCCTTTTGCTGTTCTTCAAACTTCATGTGTCGACTGTCTTCAGGTTTTCTTCAATAATCTTCTATTTTATTAAATAAATCTTCTTTCACTGAACAGAGTTTTTCTTTGGACTTTAAGTGTGTTTAATTTGTTTCTCTGTCTGCTTGATCTCATAGTTTTTATAATATTCAGGTCTGGACACATTCAGGGTTTTATCAGCTGTTTTTGTCTCCAAACAGGATTTTGCTGCAATAGTTGGATCAGTTTCTAATCAAGTTTCCAGTTCAGAAGGAACAGCATCATGAAATAAAATCTGTCTGTACTTTATAGAATTCATGATTCCATCAGTTTGGATAACATCCTGACAACACTGACAGAAACACAACACAAACTATAAAAATGATGTTTCATTATAAAACACAATAGTCCTTATGTACAGGATTGTGTTTTTTATGTCATTTTCAGTAATGTGCTGCAACCAAACCATCACAGAGACATTAAAAGAACAACCTGATATTATATCTATAGATGTCTTTAGAACGGAAGAATTAAAGGTTGATTTACTGTAGAAGTTACACTGAAGTTGTGAAGCTATTTTTTTTCCCTGTCTCTTACGATCTTTTAGATGAAGTCTGTTGATAATAAATAATTTCGTTTTACATTTACTTTAGATTTAGTGTTTTGGTATAATGTGGAGTTTCAGCTGTGAATGTGGGATGATCTCACTAGTTACACTTTAACTCCAGTCTGACTGTGGAGGTCAGTTCACTGGTAAAAGTGAAAGTGAAAGTGTCTCATGTTTGCTTTTTATGTCTTGTCTGACTTCAGATAAGTTCTGACCTCAATAACCACTGGATTGTTTTACTACTGAGAGATAAAAGCACCAGTTAATCATCAATCTTCTTCCACTGTGCTGCCATGTTGATATGCAGAGTTGGTTGAACTGATCATAGTAGAGGCTGGGTTTCTTTTCAGACAAGCTTTTTGTTATTTAAACTGGATTTTTTATGTTCCCAATTTGACACAAAAACCTCAAAGTATTTAAAATCTCGACAATTTAAATTTACAGAGACGTTCTGATTTACCAATACTTTTTTTTTGTTTGTTTGTTTGTTTTTGGCTGGAAATCCTATAAACCAGTGACATAAGATGGTAAAACATGAATGTTTCAGGTAAAATGATCGATTGAAATCCATAGGAACTTTATTGGAATTGATACATTTGCCCTAAATGTTCTTTGAAAATGACATTAAAGTGGTTTATTTCCCTGCTAGACTGGTAAAATGGAATAAATTAGTTTTTAAATTCATTTTATTCAACTTTTCATAAAAATTAAGATTACAGTATGTTGTGATTATTATTCGTAATGAATCCTGCAATGTGGCTGACATGAAGCCTCAGTTTGATGTGTTTTGTCAAACCATGGAAGAACAAATCCAGACATTTTCTTGTCTTATGTTTTAATATGATTAATTTAAAAAAATCTGATACTGTATAAAAACAATGCATTACAGTCAGTGTTGCTGGTAATCTTTGACACATTTCAGGTGTTATTTTCTCAAAGAGTAAATTTCCACACATCTCTCGTATGTCTCTTTTCATGTGTAACCGATTTGTTGTTGAGAAAAAGACAATTTAAACTGTCTATTAAAAAAACAAAACAATTGGAAGCATTAAATATCTGAGACTCAGTCTTGTGGCTTCATTGACTCAATGACATAAACTTGATTGTTCAGTTGGAGACATTTTGATAAGTTCTGTATTTTTTTGAAAGTTTTGGAAGAAAATGTTTCAGAGTGAAGAGACATTTATCAAAGTACTGTTAGGATCCTGCTCTAGATCCTGCCCTTCTTTCTTCTCCTTCCTCTTCCTTCTCCCTCCTTTTCCTGTCATCTGTCTCTTTTGTATGTTTGTCTCTTCTATATTCCTACCTCACTCATCCATGTCACCTCCCTACTTGTCTTGTACCTCTGGCTCCCTCTGTCTGCATCTGTTGGTCCTTGTCTTCCTGCCTGTCTTGCTCTCTCTACTCACCTGTCTGCACTCAGCTGATTACTGCTATGTGTGATCAGCAGTAATCAGCTCACCTTTCTACAAGCTGTCCTTGCCACTACTTAAACCTGCTTTGTCATTCAGGGGCCGTTTACACAAGGACGATTGCAGGTGAAAACGACAAAATATTTCAACAAAACACCCTACAGTTTATACGAGGACGGCATTTTGGGGCCTTGAAAATGCAAAAATTTGAAACCGGCCTCCAGAGTGGAAAAGTAGAAAACGCTCCGCCGTTACGTTTCCGTCTAAACAGCAAAACGCAAAACTTTGCCGAGATCTGACCAAGTCGCGTACGCGATTACATCACATACGTGTTTTGGTTTGCCGGCCGGTACAAGGACGTAAACAAAGATGTGTGATTATTTCCATCCTTCGTACCTTCAAGCAACTCTGGCAGCTCTATGTACACTACAGGAGTCGTACCAAACGTACAGAATCTGTACAGATTCCATTCATGAACATTTACCACGGCGGAGATCCGAAAAGGGAGATAGTACGCATGCGCGTAGACATGGCGGAGTTTTATCACAGCGCCACCCAGCTGCCTGGCATGCATATCCAATCGAATTCCACACAATATAGAGTCACCGTATATACACAGATTTCCTTCAAAACCGCTCTTCTAAACGTGAAATGACAAGACGCCACTTTTGCGTTTTCTGTTTGGATGGTCCTCGTGTAAACGGCCCCTCAGTCCCCGCTGGATCATTGCTTCGCTGCTCTTCAGAGACTTTGCCCACCCTTGGACTTCGTTTCCCCCTGCCTGCTGGATTTCCCCTTTTTAGGACTCTGCTCCTCTCCTCCTGGATTCCCTGAGTTTGTTCCCTGCCTCTTTTGTCTCTTTTCCCCTGGTCGTGAGTACCCTCCCTTAGCTTAGTTCTGTTATTTCAGTTAATTTAGTGATCTTCTGTTGGAATTTATAGTATTGGTAGTCGTAGCTTGGTTTGTCTTATTTCCCCCAGTGCAGTCCTCCCTTTATGTATTGTTTTAGTTTTCTGCTTTAATAAAGCCCTTTCCTGATCACACCAGTTTGCCTGTCTGTTGTATCTGCACCTGGGTTCTCCAACCCCCACCATAACAAGTACATCTTGAATGAAATGCTGAAGTCATGAGTCCAATGCTCAACTATTATTACCTGAACAAATCTGTGTTTTTATCTCAGCTGGAAGAGATTAATGACAGGACCCATAAATGAGGTCCACAGATATTCTAAATGGTTCATTAAATAACAGCTAATGCTGTTAACATCAGAGTGTATTTTGTCTGTAGGTCAACATGTAAAGAGGTCATCATTTTATTTGTAGACACCATGTATGAAACACACACTGGAGATGATTTAGTTTTTCTACCTTTGGTGTCTCATTTTTTTTTTTTTGTGTCCAAAGAGGATTTTGCTGCAATAGTTGGATCAGTTTCTAATCAAGTTTCCAGTTCAGAAGGAACAGCATCATGAAATAAAACGTGTCTGTACTTTTTGGAATTCATAATTTCATCAGTTTGAATAACATCCTGACAACACTGACAACTAACAACACAAACTATAATAATTATGTTTTATTATATAAAACAATAGTCCTCATGTACAAGATTGTACAAGTCATGTCATTCTCAGTAATTACATTACAATAAAGATAATACAAACAAAAACCTGATATATCTATAAATGTCATTAAACAGAAGAATTAACGGTTGATTAAATGTATGAAAAAGGTTTTATTAAAACAATAGTCTGTCATGTCATTTCCAGTAATGTGCTGCAGTACTATTAGAAGTATTCACCCTTCTTGGATGACTGACTCTTTTGTTACTTTTATCCATAAAATCATGGTCAACATAATTTGGCTTTGTTGACAAGTATTTGCAAAAAAAAAAAAAAAAAGTCAGAGTCTTTAATATCAAAGTGAAAACAGAGTTTTTACAAAATCCTGTCAATTAATTGCAATTATATATGGTAAATTAATTGATAGCATCAATATTCATCCCCTTTAAAGTGACTGACCTCATTAAACAGAGGTCCAGCTAGCTGATGCCAGCACTGTCACAATTAATAAAATGGAGATCACCTGAGTGCAGTTGAAGTGTGTCAAGTGACTGTAGTACAAAAACATCTGTACCTTTTAGAGTTGCAATGTGAAAACAAAAGAACAGTCTAAGCAACTCAGAGGCAAGATCACTGTAAAGTGTAAGTCAGGAGAAGGCTACAAAAAAAGAGTTCCCACTCACTGGACATCCCACAGAGTTCAATTAAATCCATCATTCAGAAGTGGCAGGACTGTGGCGCATGTTAAAATCTGTCTATAGCTGGCCGTCCTCACAAACTGAATGACTGGTAAGGAATAAGACTGGTGAGGGAAACCACCTAGGCACCTACGACCACTTTGAAGGAGTTCAAAGCTTCAGTGGCTCAGATAGGACAGACTGTATATACAATAGCTGTTCCCTGGGTTCTTCACCAGTCAAAGCTGTATGAAAGAGCGGCAAAGAAGAAGCCACTGTTGAAAAAAGCTCTTGTGAAATCTCACCTGGAATTTTCCCAAAAGCATGTGGGAGACTCCAAGGTCAACTGGAAGAAGGTTCTTTGGTCTGATGAGACAAAAATTGAGGCTTTTGGCCATCAGACTAGATGCTACGTTTGGTGAACATCAAACACTGCTCATCACTAGAAACACACTATCTCCACTGTGAAGCGTGGTGGTGGCAGCGTCATGAGGTGTCTCAGCAGCAGGCTCTGGAAGGCTTGAACATGAAGGCTAAAAAAGATCACCAAATCCTGGAAGATAATCTGATCCAGTCCGCAAGAGAACTACGACTTGGGAGAAGATTTATTTTCCAGCAAAACACAGGGATGCTTCAAAGTCAATGAAGTGAATGTTCTGGAGTGGCCAAGTCAAAGCCCAGATCTCAGTCCAGTTGAGAATTTGTGGATGGACTTGAAAAGAGGTTTTCACTCCTGAGCCTGACAGGGCTTGAATTGTTTGGCCAGAAAAAATCAAGAAGAACTGCAGTATCTAGACGTTCAGGCTGATTGAGACGTATCCACACTGACTGATTCCTGCTAAAGGTGCATCTACTAAATACTGACTTGAAAGGGGTGAATATTTATTCAATCATTGACTTTAACTTATATATTTTTAATTAACTGACGTGATTTTTAAAAAAAATCTGTTTTCATTTTAATATCGGAGGCTTTTTTGTAAATTCTTGTCAAAAAAGCCTAATTATATTGACCACGATTCATGTATAAAAGCAGCACAAGTGTGAAACACGCAAAGTGGGGTCAATTGTAAATTAATACATTAGACACAAAAAGAAAAACTTTATATAACATTTAGAAATGTTTTTCTTTCTTCTCCTTCCTCTTGTCTAACTGAGCTTCTTGTTGTTTCTGAAGAGCCTTTTGATGAACTCTGCTGATTATAAATAAATACGTACATGTTCTCATGTGGTTTGTGTCTAAGAAGCTGAAATTATCACCAGCATCTAAAATAAAACACAGAACAACAGCTACGAAGAAACTCACATCAGGCCTGATAGAAATAGTTCATGTATGAGTTGGGTTCTGTGGTTTCTAGACAATAACCCACCAGGTCAATTAAAGAAAACACAGTGAAGAAAATGGAGGCAGCATTTTCTTCATGTGCTCATGTCTTAATTTATCAGTCAGACGTCTTCATATGTGACCACCACCTACTTCTGTGTGACTCTGAGTTTCCCACAGTGGATCAGTCCAACCAGCAGCAGCAGCAGAACCACCATGATGATGGTGAACACAGTCCTCAGGATGAGATAAACATGTGTGTTATAACCAGAGGATGGACAGATGTGACTGTGAAGAGCTGCAAAGAGGGAAATATATCTTCTGTAACACCACGGGAACATGAACAGAACAGTAACATGCTGCCCACAGAGATGAGATTTACTCTGTCACAAGTAGAAAATCAACTGAGTTGGTGCTTTGGAAGTGATTTTGGATAAAACAAACAGAATAAAAGCAAAGTGTTACCTCTGACAGCCAACCAGCTCTGTGGAGATTCTCCAACACTGGAGATGTTGCATTTGTAGAGTCCTTCATCAGAGCCAGAAACACTGGGGAGGATCATCTCTCCTGTAGAGCTGCTCCCTATGAGGAGTTCATCTTTATAGAAACCAGCTGTGAGACCGGAAGACGTCTTCTTGGTTCTACACTTCAGAGTCACATTGTTTCCCTCCATCACAGGGAGAACCGGACTCTCCAGGATCACAGAACCAGCTGGAACACAGATATTTTATATCTGAGATCTTATGAATTTCACTTGCTTGTACAATTTTGGGGAGTTAAACTCAGTGACAGATGTTTTAAATGTTCAATTTCATCTTTTAGCTGGCTCTAACTGTCTTGTTTTTTAATTTCATACGGAATCTTGTGGATTTTTAGCACATTTATATTGAAAAATCACTGAACCTGCTGAAAGACAGTTCTATGAATGTAACTTGCCTGTAAAGGATTACTCGTGATGACTCCAAACCTACCAGTGATGGTGACTTTGACGCTGTTGCTTCTCCGTCCCCCTCCGGTCTCACACCAGTATTCTCCACCGTCTGTTGAATAAGCTCTATGGATGATGCACGACGCCACAGACGTATTCGTGTCACATGTTGAAATCGACTTCTCCGACTTTCTGATCACTCTGAACTGAGACGAAGCGTCCAGACCCTCGCAGAGGAAAGAGACGGTCTCCAGTTCGAAGAACTGCAGCCTGTTTGCTACGATGCGAAACGCTGCATCTGAGACAAGAAGTCAGAGTTTTGACGAAACAGATCATTTTGTGGTTGAGGTGAACTTTTATTCTGAGTCTGTGGACAAAATAAATGAGAAAAGAAGCATCTACTTACCTCTGTTTTGTGCATGTGCAGACTGGAGGGTGAAAACAAGCAACACTGGACAAAAGAAAAAAAAACTATTTCAGCTACATGTGTTTTACTGCATATACACAGAAATGAGTAGACGCTGAGAACTCACCCAGCCTGAAGCCGACAGACGTGACCTGCATGTTGTCTTGCTGCTGACTGACTGAGTGTCGGACTGAAATGCAGCTGAAGTGTAACGCAGATGGAAACTTCCTCTTCCTCTTCCTTTCTCATGCAGTAGACGAAGTCACGTATATCGTACCAACCCAAAAACTAAGCACCAACTCCAGGATGTTAGTGGTCTTTTGCTGTTTTAGCAATTTTTTAAAAAGATGGAACATTCTGCCCGTGATGTTCTGAGGATGTCGTTGAGCGAACACATTCCAGAACGTTCTTCGGCAAAACCCTCTTAAAATGTTAATAATGGAAAAATGTTCCCAAAAAAAGTTATCAAAGCCTCAGATGACAGAATGTTTTTACTACGGAACATTTTAAAACGTTCCTGTAATGTGAGACATTAAAAGTAGAAAGATTTGTCTTTTTTGGAATTTAGGACATATGTGAACCCCCCCCCCCCTGTGAGGTGCCCACTGGATCTGGGGCAAAACACTCTAACCCTCCTTTAAGACCTTTATCTGTTTTTGCTCTTTTGATCATTTTATTGGCTCTTCTGTTTAATTTGATCTTCTAAAGTCTAACTGGTGTCTTTTCAAATGTTTTGTCTTTAGTTTGATTCTTCTTAAATGTTTAGTTTTGCTCTTTTTCACCTTTTATTCTTTTCTAATGTCCGATTTGATTTTGAAATGGTTTGTCTTTTTAATGTTTAATTGTTGTTTTTTCAAATGTTTTATCAGCTTGTTTGAAAAAAAATATTTTTCTGTCCCAATGTTAATTTTTTTAAAATAAATCTTTCAGGTTTTTCTTTTGAAATGATTTATCACCTTTTAATGTTTAATTTTCTTTTTAAATGTTTCATTGTATTTTCTGTTTAATTCCTTTTTAAAGTTGTATCTTTAATATTTAATTTTCTAACTATATGTTTTGTCTTTTTAAAGGTCTAATAATCAAAATGTTCAGAACGTTTTCATAATTACATGTTTTTTATCTTCTGCTTAATTATCTAATTAAATATTTTGTCTGTTTAATATAATTTAATTGTATTTAATGTTTAATTTTCTTTTTAAAAGTTTTATTGTATTAAATGTTTTTTCTTTTGATTTCATTACTTTTTAGTGTAGTTTATTTCTTTAATCTTTTTTCTGTCAAGATTTTAGCCCCAACCTTAAAAATGAAACAAACCCTTAAATCGCAATAAAAATACTTCTGTTGTCACAATCATGAGTTAGTCTTTTATTCAGTTTATCAGTTCAACTTCATTTGTTTAGCACCTTTCACACAGATGACAAAACTAAACAAGCAAAGAGGAAAAAATACTACGCTAAAACTATTATTAAAACAAAAAGACTAAACATGGTAATAAAATGTGTTGTGTTCAGGGTATGGAGGGAGTTTATTGAAGTCTTCTTGGGCTCACACGGTAAAGCATTTAAAATAGAAACTTGAAATTCAGTCTGAAACTGGAAACTGCAGAGCGACAGAAGAACCAACAATATCTCCTGTTTTCTCCTTTAATGAGTCGACTCTTCTGGTGCTTTCAGACCAAAGATCTACAGACTCTTCACAACCTGCTCAAACTCTTGGTACAGGACCTCCCCACACGGGTCAACAAGGTTTCCTTCTCATTTCTACTCTGAAGCTCACCTTCTCCTGCTCAAACTGCTGACAAATGTTTGTGCTGCTCTAAAGTCTGGTCTCCAGAACTTCCTAAAAACTCTCAAAGTCTCTTCTGCTGCAGGTTGCTTTGTAGAACTGTTACAGAAAACCTCACTAAACCACATGGAGGGGCCTCAAGATAGTCATTCAAATAAAACCGTACAAAAACCAAACTAACACAACCCAAACGCTAAAGTCTCCTGCAGCCTACCAGAGAAGTTCTTTAAACAGAGAATCAGGACAGGAACTCTTACCTTCTGGACAACCAGCATTGGTTCACAAACAAGAATCCAGAATGTGTCTGACCATAAACCTCTAAAGACTCACTACAGCCAATCACTGCACACATTAGCACCATGTGCTAACTGTGGCTAAAGAACCACATTTACCAAGACAACTATCCAGTAGAAAGGCCTGAAACACACCAAGAACACATTAAAGAGGATTTTACTGCTGGAAGCTGCAAGACAACACCTAAAGAACAAACTAAAGCAACAGAGCCAAACCCGGTTCAATGAAGAGGCGCAGAGGAAATGTTTGACTGCAGACATAAAGCAGGAAGACACTGAGCTGCTCAGGTGTTCCTGATAACACCAAGCAGCCACCTGGACAGCCAATAGGAACACAGCTTACTGGAAGTCCAGTGATTTGGCTGCAGCACATTACTGGAAATGACATGACTAACACAATCCTGTATGTAAGAATTCTTTTATTATACAATAAAACATACTTTTTATAGTTTGTGTTGTGTTTCTGTCAGTGTTGTCAGGATGTTTTCCAAACTGATGGAATCATGAATTCTATAAAGTACAGACAGATTTCATTTCATGATGCTGTTCCTTCTGAATTGGAAATTTGATTAGAAACTGATCCAACTATTGCAGCAAAATCCTGTTTGGAGACAAAAACAGCTGATAAAACAGTGAATGCGTCCAGAGCCGGATATTATAAAAACTATGAGATCAAGCAGAGAAACAAATTAAATACAGTTCAAGTCTGAAGAAGAACTCTGTTAAGTGAAAGAAGATTTATTTATTTAAAATTGAAGAACAGCAAAAGGAGGTGAAACTAAAAACTGACTTTAACTTGTAGAAAACATTTTGTTCTGATTGTTTTAATGTTTTACATATTTCTGGTCTTTTCTTTTGTATCTTCTGTTCATTACAACTTTGATAAAACAACAAACCTCATTAGTTTTCCACAGAACTGAACATGAATTTAATTAGACAAAAATACAAAATAGACATTTAAAAACAAGTCTTTGAAAATGAAAATCAAAATTATAACAATAATGTTGACTTGATATTTATTTAAAAATAAATATATATAAAGGCATAATTTGGTTAATCCAGAAAGAAAAAAGATGTTTCTCATGTTATTCACATTACAGCAGTTTGAAGGTCTCTCCATCGTTGCTGATGAGCTTCATCTGCAGTTTGTCTTCAGGACACCAGTTCTCTAGTTCTGACCAATCCAGCTCAATACTGTCAGGATGTTTACTGTGAAATTCTGGGTGGCATATCTGTAAATGTAGTAAATGAAACAGTCACAGATTTACAAACAGGAAAAAAAAACGAGAAGAAGTTTTAAAACAGTGACAATGTTTTAATGACTCATCAAATGAGTATATACAGTAGCTGTTTCAGTGTTGTTAATCTGTAGTTCTAACATCCAGTAATCTCCAGTGTGTGTTTCATACATGGTGTCCACAAATAAAATGATGACCTCTTTACATGTTGACCTACAGACAAAATACACTCTGATGTTAACAGCATTAGCTGTTATTTAATGAACCATTTAGAATATCTGTGGATATATTTGATCATCATATTGATATAAAACTTATTGTACATGTTTACACAGTATTCAGAAGGTTCATCTACATGTAAACAACATTACCTCAGAGGAAATGTTCTTGAGATGGATGTAGTTTCCCATTTATGGGTGCTATCGTTGATTTGCCACCAGCTGAGTTGGTTTGACTGATTTCCTTCAGCTGAGATAAAAACACACATATTTGTTCAGGCAATAATAATTCAGCATTGACTTCATGACTTCAGCTTTTCATTCCACATGTACTTTGACAAATGTCTCTTCACTCTGAAACATTTTTTTTCATAACTTTCATCAATAAAATGAAGTGTTTATCAGAATTTCTCCAGCTAAACAAAACAGGAAACAAGAGAGAGACAAAACAGTACATTTATCTGAACTCATCTGTACATGACATTAATGTGTGACTTCTGATTGGTTGGAGACTCATTAAAAGCATGTTCATGTAACATAGCTGAGTTCTGCTTAAATCTCTGTTTCTGTAGCTTTAGATGGTGAGTAAGTTCTCCTCTGAACCAGCTGCTTGGAACATTCACTTTATCACCTTATTTTAATTCAGGTAACTCTGTCTCTCAACAATCATGTTCATATTTAACTAAACTACATGTTTGATTCTCACTGATATGTTTCTAATCAACATCTTTTCTTTTATTTCTTGTCAACCTGGTAACAGAGAAAATGGAGGAAAGTCTTCAAACATGTTCTGAAAGGTTCATATTTGAACCCAAATCATGGTGTTTTTCTAACTGCAGAGTTCTGGTTGCAGAAATGTAACCAAGCAGTGAATGAAAGTGAAACCAAAGTGTCAGAATAAAGGTTCCACATGGAACATGAATCCTGGTCTCCTGGATGAAAGTCCTGTTTCTGTTTTATGTCTTCTTCAGGAAACTTTGTGGCTCTTTCAAACTCTAAACTTTTCCTACAACGTCACAGTCTGAGAATTCTAGTAAGAAAATAGATTTGTGTGAAAAATGAGAATGAAGTTTAGTGGTATAGGAAGATAATTGTTGCTTTCAGAATGATGGATGTGGATGTTTCTGCAGTGGAAGTGACACCGCAATGTTTCCAAACTTTACTTCCTTTTACTGACCTTCTCAAAGGTTGGAGAAGAAGATCCTCAATAGACAAAACAAAATAAAAATAAAAAAAATAGAGACGATAACAGAAGAAATCCTGAAGTCAGAACTCAACTAAATGATGTTTCATTTCAACATAAAGAGTTGGACATTGCTACTTACCAGTTGTTGCTCCTCAATCTGCAGTTCAGTCTCCATCTCCTGTTGATCATCCAGAAGCTTCTTCAGCTCAACTTGTTTTTCTTCACACTGGAAGGAGAGAAAAGAGGAAGAGGAACAAAATAAGAGACTTTAAGCATTTATCTTATAATACAAAGTGATGTGTGACAAATAATAAATAAATAAATGTAAAAAATAAACTGACGTAAAAGTCTTGATATCAGCATAGACCATGTCTCTTGGAAACACATTTCTATCTGGTGCTAATTTGCAGCAACAATGTGTCTGGTTAGAATCAAGATCAGAATTTTGAACTTCATAGTTTGGAGGAAACACAGCCTGCAGTGCAACCTTGTATCTTAAAACCAGCATCTTTCTCTAACTTCAACCAACTGAACTGAACCAGAGACTGTCTGAATGTGAACTCTGGTCTCTGTAAACCCTCCATCCACCCCGACCTCCTCCTGACACTAAAAGATGCCTCTGAACACAACCCAGTCACTGATGATGGTTGAACCAAGAAAACTAGAATATAAGAGAAGTTTAAAAGGTCATTTGTAGGACGCTGGTTCCTCAGTGTGATGTCCTGACATGTGACCTGAAGAATTCTGATTCAACATAACATAGAAATCAGTAAATTCAGTAGAAAATAAAGATTTTTGATCACAGAAAACAACAAAGTAGGATTCTGAATGTTTGAAAATATGAACCTCCTCATCTTTGTTCTGGAGCTCCATGTTCTTGATCTTTAGATGTTTGTTGAGGTTTTCTATTTCTGTCTGTATTCTTTTCTCGTCTTCTTTCTTCTTCTGTCATATAAAGACACATGATTGAACATAAAATGCAAAAAATAAAGAAAGCTTTTGATAAATGCTAAATAACACAAGAGAAATCCTGCTATGTTCTTGTAGAAATTCTCTATTTCAGTGTCTAAAGTGTTTTTCAGTCATGTGGACAGAAACATTTTCCTTCAGTGTTTCATGTCTCTGATAGACTGAATATAAAAATCTCTCTGCTGCTCTCTGACTTTGTTAAAGTCATTAAGTGTAGTAAAATAAATAACCAGCAGAGAATCCAGCAATGAGACATTTTATGTTAAAATAATGGACATGTCTTAATATTGAACCTATTAGTGATGAGATTTATCAATCAATGACTGTTTTCTAATGGTGGTGGAACTCAGAGAGTTTTATTGTGATTATACCCAGGAAGAAAACCAGGAAGACTTTGCTACTCTTCTCTGATTGTCTCCAGCTGTGAGGAAAGAGGAGAGAAAAAGAAAGACATGATTATCATGTTACAGCAGAACCACAATCATACAACCTAATAATGTAACATACAGTCAATGGACTGAATATGAGAATAAAACTTCAAGACAGATGATGGAAATGATGTTTTCTGATCCAGTTCCTCAGACAGCAGAGAAGTTCAGGTTTCTGTATAAATACAGATGAATGAAGACAAATAAATAAACCTCTGTAATCTTGGTGTTCAGGTCTTTAATTAGGTTCTGCAGATCATCCTGAATCTTCTTCTTCTCCTCCTGGAGACTTTGCAGCTCAGTTTGTTTGTTTTTAACCTGGAAGAACAACCAGAAGGTTGAGATGTCTGATTTTTCTCCACTCCATCTGGACCTGATATTTTAGTGATGATAGTTTATAAATGTTTATTTAACCTCAGTTTTCTTCATGTCCAGCTTCTCTTTCAGTCTCTGTATCATATTCTCAGCCTCCTCCTTCCTCTGCTGCTCCTTCTGCTTCAATTCTTCCTCCTTTAACTGAGAACATGAACAGAGATGAGATGTGAGACATTGTTTTAGTCTGACATGTAGTGGAGATGTTTTTATTGGTGAGATTGATATCGATCAGATTGATAAACTACATCTAGTTTTTCTTCTCCACTGTCCAGATTCTTTTCTTGTCTTCCTGTCATAGCTTGAATACTGACGTCTGATCTGCTTTAGAGACACAAACCTTCTTCCTTTATTCCATCATTGTTGTTTACATCAAACTTTGCTTCATTTTCTGTCATCACCTGATCTTGGAGTCTTTCTTCATCTACCAGCAGTGAAACTTCTGTTTCTTTACTTACTCGTTTGCTCTCTGGTTGCTTTTTATTCTTCAAAGTCTTCATTGACATTAGATCTTCTTCTTCAGATTCATTCTGAACATCTTCTCCTCTTTTGGTCCCTTTGAGAAAATAAAATTATCAGTATTTAAATATAGAAATGATGATAATCCAAACAGTTGTATATTATAAAATGAAACCTCTTCTATGACAGTTTACATTAAAGCCTCAATAATTTGTACATGTCAAGTGTTTTCTATAATGTGTGACTTACTGTTCTGTCTTCTTGTGTGAATAAAAAGAACAACTGCTAGAATTAACAGGATGATAGAAACAACCAAACAAACAGCCAGACTGACTGTGGTCAAGGTGGAACAGGACTGGACCACAAAGAAATCATCTGAAACGATAAAACATGGAATAACCTGGCATTTATAGGAAACCGAACCATAGATTTTCTCAACTTAAATACAAATAACAGTTACCTGGAACATGGATCTCTGTCTCTCTGCTCTGGTTGGTATTTTTCTGCTGGACTCTGCAGGTGAACTTGTTGCTGTGTTTCTTCTCCACAGTCACTCTGCTGCTGACAGTATAGAGGTCATCAGGACCTCTGACTGTCTCTGTAGGTCCAGCAGAGAGGAGGTTTCCATCACCGTCCAGCCACAACACCTCAGGCTCTGGATACCAGCCTGCAGACTCACACTGTAACTCCACTCCTCCCTTTCCATCAACCCCTACTAAAGTGATGACAGGTTGGGAAACAGCACCTGAAACAGGTCGAAAATTTTAAAAACAAATATGTCAGAGGAAGAAACACTCTTATACTTTGGACAGTCAGCATCAATCACCACATAGACTGAGTGTTCAGACCAAACATCAAACAGACATATACTGTCTGTCTGTACGTACCAACAATGAGCTTCACAAAAGACTGTTTGTCCAGGTTTGGAACGTAGCATTCATATGTTCCCTCATCAGAGAGTTCTACTTTGGAGAGCTTCATTGAAATGTTTCCGTGCTTCAGTTCATTAATGAACAGTGATGTTCTTCCTCTGTATGAAGGATTTCTTGTATTTACGAGATCCTGACCGAGCGCCACACGAGTATGAATCTGGGGTTCAGGTCAGCTCTCATCCACTCCAATATCTGAGCAGTAGCATCCACAGCAGGTTCCACATGACACGGTAAAATGATGTCAGCACCAATGGATGCCACTATTGGCTGAGATGGACCAATCACCTGCGACTCTCCTGAGGAAGAAAAGATCAGTTTATTGATTTCTGCTTTGGAAAGTAGCTACAAAAACCCTGTGGACACTGACAGCTGTGTTCCAGCAGCTTCTCATTCATTCAGACCTGCTTTCTGATGGTTCTTGCTTGACTCTTGACCATCCTGACCAATGGTCTCTCAGCAGCAGGAGATAGTTTGTGTTTTTTTCCCCCAATGGTTGCAGTAACACAACTGGACCATGAACTTTATACTGAAAGATGATTTTGGATCTGAAGCTGCTTTGACATGGTTCCAAGTGACTTTCTGACTCGTTCAAATCAAAGATCTGTTTTTTATGATCTGTGTTGAGTTTAACGAGTGGAACAAATGGTTCTATTTATACTGGCTCAGAGGAGTCATCAGCTGTAGTCAGTCGTAATAACTAAGGGAAGTTTAGAGGCCATGAAACTCAGAAAATGTGAATAACACACTTTTCCACATCAACCAAACTGAACATTGCTGCATGTGTATTTTGGAATCAGTAGATTGTAGATTTTCTTTATAATAAATATAATAAATCTATGAAATTTCTGTGCCTTTTAGTCATTCCGTCATAGACGCGGTTTCTTACCAGTGTATGTAAACATTTGTTAACAACTGTATGTCACGCCATTTTCAATTTTCACATCAGCAAAGCTGCAGAAATATTTAGTTTTAATTTATCTGCAAAACATCTACTACAATGTGCAGGAAAAGTGAGTACATCCAATGCAGGACCACTAAAATGCTGAATGATCAAAACTGTATTGTTGTGAAAAAAACAACAGAAATAGCTCTATTATTTTTTAAGTTGAATCGCAGTGAATTTGGTCTTTTTGGAATCTTTAAGGGCATTCATGCAGCGTTTATTTAATATTTTGCTATTTAAGATGAAGTCGATGCATTCATGTTAACCTTAAGTTAAAACGGGTGAAACTGCATAAAAATGACAACATTTTCAATAATTTCATAATTTTAACAAGAAGGTTTGTGTATAGTTTCCCAGGTTTTTATGCTTTTGTGTTTTGAAAATCATATGTCAACATCCCAGTGAGTAATGTCATGTTCAGTTCTAAAGCCTGAATGTGGTCTGAGGACTTCATGTGTGTGAGTTACCTCTGCAGAAGCGTGTTAGGAGGAAAAGGAAAATCAAAACGGTGAAAGTTCGAAGTGGAGACCTTCGATTTATCTCCGGAGGCATCCTGCAGCTGTGAAAATACACCAGCAAGAGAATGTATGAATAACACTTCCTGTCAGTCAGTTTTGTCTGTTTTTCTCCATTTCTGAAATTATATAACAAAACTAAAGACAGAGAAGTCTTTGCCTTGAACACTGGTGTCAATATGTTCAGCAGCTTCTTGAGGTTTTTACCTGGTCTGCTTTCCAGTTATCAAATGTTACCTGGTGGAAGTTCTTCCTTCTTGATAAGACCATTAGTTGTGTTGTGATAGCATTTCATCTACTGCAGTAATTCATGTTTTGGTGAGAACTGTTCAGCTAAGAGAAACAACAGTCCATCATAAGTTTAAGAAATGGTCAGATGAAGAGAACACCTCGAGCTCATTCAGAAGTCAGTGCTTAACTCTCAACTTTATGGTGAAACTGCTGCTGCAGAAACACATGATTCCAGACCCAGAAACCTGAGACTGTATACGACGTAGAAAACAAGCAGGATGACTTCATGATCGATGAAATGTTTTCTGTTGGAGCAAGATCTTCCAAATAATGGAGTCAGAATGAGGCTATGAAGACGCACTTGAAGCTAAAATGTCCAGACTTTTGGCTGGTCTTTAATTTTCAATTTTACCTCAAAACTGCCTAATCTTTGTTTATGTAATGAAAACTGTTGTAGTATAAATCTGATGCAACACACAAAAGTTAGATGTTGGCAAGGCTGTTTTCTTTAGAGAAAATGTTTTGACGCTTTAGTAAGCTTTTGCAGTAAAACTCTTCCAATTAAGAAAAGACTAAAAACCCAGCTCTTCACTGAACACCTTTACACTGACAGACTGCAACGAAAAGCAAATAGTCCTATTACGTCTGCACTTCCTGTAGACACCATGGCCCTATTATCACACTTGAAGTTGTTCCATGGCTCTTTTCCAGGATGTTTTCTATTGACTAGATCCTTGCTTGTGTCGTATCTACTCTCAGATTTACTTGGCTTTGGATAAAAGTGTCTGCTCGGTGAAATTAGAGAATTGTACAAATCCAAGTTTTTCCAACTTAAGTCTCCTTTTAACCAACAGATGTTTTGTTCACGAAACCAAAAACTTTAACGCTCATTTCAAACACATTCATCACATTTACCCTATAAATGAAGCATAGCTCACGGATGAATACAAACCTTTAAAATATAGTTTATTTTCTGTTCTAATCTATAATGTACAGCATTTAGAAGTAAAAGTAATACTGTAACGATACAACACTAAAAACAGATGACGTACCTGTGGCAACATGCGTCTGAAAGTCCTTAAAGTCTTGCTGACATGAACACACCCTGGTTGGTCAACTGTAGGTTATTTATGCTCAGTTTTACAAAAAAGAAAAAAATGCTACGGTTAGCATTTGTTGCTACATAAAGCCTAATACTGGCTGAACTATCGAACACTCCCACACATCCTACGATGATTCTTTACTGTGTGTAGGAGTGTCTCTAAGAACTGCTGAACTTTGAGCCTGTGACCAAGTTATAAAATAACTGCAATAAAAATCATCAAGGACAATACCAGTGGTTCTTTAGTGACACATTTATTTGATAGTTATTGTGTCTGCTATGTTTCTATAGGTTTGTATCTGAACTTCATGCTGATTGGACACAGACTGGTCAGTAACCCGGATCGAAAAACAGTATGACACATTTTACATGTTTGAAGAAAAACTCACACAAAACCTATAAAGTTGTTTTCAGAGGTTTCAAGTGTGAACCATTTAGAGACTCAGTTTATCTGTGATTACAGATGTGCACATCTACATCTAATCACACTTTTTTTTCACAGCTGTATTCTTTTAAAACAATGCTTGAAGTAATAATTAATTATACATAATGACATATAAAACTTTAAATAATGATAGTTGCAGTGTAACCAACATTAAAGCTGCTGTCCGGAGTTTCCGTTTGTTTTCAATTTATGTATCATTTTTTAACAAAGCTTAAATGTGTTAGTCTAGTTCGATACTATAATATAAAGTTAGTATAACGCGATATGAAAATTTATTCCTGAGCTCCGCCTTCCTCTCATAGACCCCCATGCTATTCCAAAAAGCGCCAGTTGCTGCCGACCAATCAAGTTCGAGCTTCAGCTTTGTCATGCTGTCAATCAACGGTTACGCGCACAGCAAGCAAGCCCATGCAGAGGTGGGCGAGCTACGCACTACGCAACCGCGCGCACATTTGTTTTGCTTGTGGAGGAGAGAGCATCAGGGATCAGCAACTTCCAGAAAAGTTACCAATCCCACGGCTTGTCGGGCCAAGAGACTGCAGGACGTTTTTTGGCTCGGGGTGCTCGCGTCGCTCCCCGACCACGGCCTCCATAGCCCGGCTGACGGCTTCGTTTAGATGCCCGACCTCTGGAGGAAGATGTTGGGGCGTCTGGGACATACTCTTCGTCAGAGGAGTCATGCAATTCTGAACTCTAGATAGAAATAAATAAACAATGTAACACATATACACGCGTAAATGCACTAAGTTTGATAAACAACGTCATCGAGGGATACACGAGTGTAATCACATATT